>NC_044978.1:108238378-108542515 GCF_008728515.1 Papio anubis
TATGTAGTATGTCAGTAGTGTTGTATTACACAGACTACAGTATAAGTTCATCATAACTAATTACATCTAAATCACCTTCATTTCCAAATAAGATCATGTTCTAAGGCTTCGTGAGTTAAGCCTTTAACATATGAATTTTGGAAGGATGTAATTTGTAATTGTTAATTTAGTGAGTCACCTTTATTGGGATATGGCATGACCAGATATTTGCTTATCTTTTATTTCTGGTCTATGTGGGTGTTTCTGGATGAGATTAACTTTAGAATCAGTAGACTGAGTAAAGCAGATTGAGTAGATATTTTCCTTTCTTACTAAAAGAATGGTTATATAAAGACTTCATGTCTGGAGCTTCCACAGTAGTCTTAAAATCATAAAAGGAAATAGTATAGCCACACTGAAAATGCAAATATGAAAATTACACATATCTTTGAGGATGCTGTTAAATTGCTGAAAAATTTCCTAGAATCACGTTTTAATGCTCCTGTATGTCATAGGATAAAGGTCCTTAGTATTTTAGCTGAATTTAATTTGAAAAATACATCTGTGCATAGAATAATGCCAAGTTTAATCTTGCCTTATTTATTTATAATGCATAGCATAATTTCTTTGGAGATTAATGTAGAGGATAGAAACATATATGATTAATGAATATTATTTACACACTTAAGTCATTTAACAATAGCTATAAAGTAAACTTTTCCTCACAGTTACTTTTCCTTTTAAAATTAGTATCATTACACAGACCTTGTCTCTACAAAATAATCAAATGGTGTTAAGAAATATTAAGTATTTTTAACAAAAGAAAATAAAATTATGTTGTGAGTTTTATTTAGAATGCAGTTTATTCTTCACGTAGACACAAAGTGGACTTGTAATTTAATAATATCATACTACTAATTCTGGAAATAAGTGTTGAATATAAAATAAATCATGTAGCAAAAAATGCCAAGTAAATAAGCTTGGAATAAATAACAGTTTCAGGTTAAATTAATAGCTTGGTAAACACTTCCAAATTAGAAACACTCAAAACTATAGTCCTTGCAAGAAGACATCAGAACAATGTTTAGTGATTTTGGAAAAAGGATATAAAAGAAATAAGACAACACTACATTATCTTTTAAATACCTATAACAAAATCTATAAAGATATAGATACACAATAAAATCTATAAATATCTAAGATAAGCAAGAATTTACCTTTTATGTTTTTTAAGTTATATTTTGTATACCCAAGAAATAATTTAGTCATATCTATGTATGAGAAATGGTTAATTTCTATTTCATATCAAAATGGCAAGTGGTTATACTTTAAAAAATGCCTGCACAATGCACTACTAACCGCATTACCTTCACCCATTAAAATATATATGTCCTAAACTGTATGCGATTGCTTAACACAATAGTCTTACAGAACTCAATTGTACTACATACTTCTACAATAAATTTGAACCATTTAAATAAACAAAATAAAAAATATTATTTTTATTATCTTTTTAGTTGATATTTTTGAGTACCAACAGATACTTTATGACTGTCTGATATTTCTAGAGGTACATAACATGTGTTCTAATAAAGCTCAAAATTCTTCATAGATTATTGTATTCATGTTAATTGAAGAATCTTCTTACAATCACTCAGTTTCTTAAATATCCAAAATTGTAAATATCTTATTACAACTGCAGCAAAATTAAAGCTCATAAAGAAGAGCTACATGTATTCATTCTTTCAACATAATTTTTCTAAACTATGTTATTAATTGGTAGTCATTAATTTAAAAGTAAAGCTAGAATAAAAGATTTATTTTGTAGCCAAGTGCATACATGAAAATTCTGTCTTGAAGGAAGTGTTTATGTTTTAAAATTTAATCTTTATTACTAATCAGGTAAAATATGAAGTCAACAGATTGGGAGTTGATTGCCATCGAAAAAATAGTTTGTTACTCACAGTTCCCAGGGATTGAAGACTCACACTACTACATCATGCCCAACCACATAAGGAAGCACCAGGATGAGTCGGGAAGCACAAGGAACAAGAAGAGAATGCAGGCAAGGACCTTTATTAAGGTTTCAATGGGAAGAAACAGACGAGACAAGGCAAGCAGCTTTGGGATGGGCTAGTTTGAAGAATTTGAGTGGGCTCTGATGTATATGGGTTTTTCCCTAGTGGTCTGGTACTGGGTGCTGGCATGATTAGTACAGAAGAATAGCAAGAGGAATGGGGTGTAAAACCGCTGTAAAGGAGGCAGTTGGGGAAGTATAGGTTCTGATGGGTTATTTTCCATATGAAAGGTATACAAAGCGGAGTCATTATTTGCTGTGTCTCAGAATTAGCCAGTCATGGAAGGGACAATCCTTTCTGCAAGACCCAGTGTCAAAACATTAGAAACACATGGTTAAGGGTGTGTTTAGTTGTTTGTTTGTTTATTGTTTTCACTACACAGCCACATATAATGTCTCTGTTTTTGACAATTGAAATAATAAGATATAATATTTTTTAAATTATTAATTCTAATGGAATTATATTTTAGAGTTGCTTACATTATTGTGAAAAGTTACTTATAATTAAATAATCTTTGTGTGCTGTTAAACGTATTTAATTTTAAAGCTTCTAATGAATTTATTACTTTATTTCTTTTCTTTCTTTCTTTCTTTCTTTTTTTTTTTTTTTTTTTTTTTTTTTTTTTTTTTTTTGAGACAGGGTACATTCTCTCACCCAGGCTGAAGTGTAGTAGCATGAACATGGCTCACTAGAACGTCCACCCTTCTGTCTCAATGGAACCTCCTGAGGATCCCTCCTGCCTCAACTTCCCAAATAACTGGAACTACAGGTATGTGCTGTCATGTCCAGCTAACTTCTTAAATTTTCTGTAAAGAAGTGGTTTCAGCATGTTGCTCAGGCTGGTCGTGAGCTCTTGGGCTCAAATGTTCCTCCTACCTTGGCCTTCCAAAGTGCTAGGACTAGAGGAGTGATCCAGTTGTAGTAATGAGAAGGTCAAATTTAGTGGTCAGTATAGTCGGCTTTTTGGTTCCCAACACCACAACACAGACATTGGTGGCAAAGAGAATTGTATTTTTGTTCATTCACTTTTCGTGCAGAACTGATAAGCACCAATAATTTGATATGTATATCTGAATAATTAAAAAAGAAATGTAAGTATAAATAGTGTTTCAAAATTCACATTTATTGAAGTATTTATATTAGGTGTACAGTTTGATGATTTATGATACTTGTAAGCAATTGTATGATAACCACTACAAATATCGAAAATTTGTATTACCCATCCCAAAGTGTCCCATTCTGTTTTCTATGTGTCTTCTATTTCTAATTTAAATTTTTTACAAACGTTAATATAATTTCTATCCCACCAATTTTTTAATGTCATATAAATTAAATTACTCAGTTAGCACCTATGTGAATTGTGTCTTTTTCTTCACTTAGAATAATGCTTTTGAAAGCCAATCATGCTGTTGAATGCATGAGTATTTCATTTTTTTTTCATTGTATAATGTTTAGTGATATGGATACACTGAAATTTCATTACTTGCATACTCTTTCCTGGGCATCATAGTTACTTCCAAGTTTTAGTAATTATGAATGAAGCCATGACACACATCCAAATACAGAATTTGTGTGGACATATGGTTACCTAAACACCTTAGTGTTAAATTTCTGGTTGTTGCTGATGTTGTTTAAGCCAAGCCATTCAAATAATAGGTAGTGGCATTTCATTATGATGTTCTTTTATATGTCTTATTTCTCAAAAAGCATATGGTACTTAGTAGCTTTCACATACTTGTTTTTCATGCAATTTTGTTAGTACGGTGTCTGTTCAAGTCCTTACCTCACTTTTATTGTTTGTGTTATTATTGAATAGTGAGGATCTTTTATATATTCTAAATACAACTCCATTATCAAATATGAATTTAAAGTAATTATTTTCTCTAAGTCTGTGACTTGCCTTTTCATTCCCTTAGCAGTATCTTTTGATAACAAAGGTTTGATAAAGTTCACTTATCTTTTGTTTTTAATTTTATGATTCATGCATTTTCTGTCCTATCAATAAATCATTTCTGACCTAGGAAATGATGTATACTTTGCCACTTTATCCACAGGTAAGCTTTTATTTCAACAGTTAATTTTAATTTCTATAACTTCAAAAGTGTAATTATAAAAAATCTGATATCTTCTCATATGCTATTTCAATATATGTATTTATTATACATTACATATCTACTAATTCCCAAATTTGACATATTTTGTACTTCTAAATATATCATTTCTCATTTCTGCATTTGTTTTTCATTTATGGTGTCTAGTCTTCTAATGTTTTCTCTTTGTTCCTACTTTATTTTGTGGCTTCTGTCACAATTCTGCAGAACTAATATGGGAAACCATGACCACAACAAGATTTCCTGTTACTTAAAAGGGATACAATCCCATTTCATATCCACATTATATTCCCTTTATAGTTTATGTTCAGAACCTTAAATGGAGATCCAGCTTCTCTCTCTGGCTTCTATTTGAAGATTGAGTATTAACAAATATATGTAACTCTTGGAATATGATGTTCTATTAATCCTCTCTCCTAGTTACCTTCAGATTCTTGAAACTCTTGCTCCACCTCTCAAAAGCTTAAATTCAGGGCATTGTCCCTTGCCTGACCTCCAGCTATTTCCATAGCTTCCTGGGTTTCACCCTGCCTCCTATCCAATGAAGACCAACTGAAAAGTCAGCTTAGATTCAGAGTGATAGTATTTTGATGAAGGTAACAAGTTGTCTTAAAGTATATTTACGTGACGTAAAATTAGATTTCATGCCACTTTAAATTGATAGGACCCAGTTTGCCTCTCTGTAAAACTGGAATATGTCTCTGGATCTCTCCAAAATAATTTCCAGACACTTAGGTATTTTAAATGCAGATCTGGGTCACATTTTTTTTTCTTAATTTTTGGTTTTCAAATGTTTAACACCTGATAATTGAATGATTTTACTTTTTACATATACATAACAAAAACATATTTCTTTCTGTTATTTCCTTATTGATTTGCCAAAAAGAAGTATTATAAATCTATCTATCTATCTATCTATCTATCTATCTATCTAAAAGTATTTCATATATCATACTTGTCTTTGAGAGATAACCACTAGTATATTTTTCTCAAATATTTAAGTTTACTAATACTTGGACTCAAAATTTAAGATATTCAGGGAAACCAACCTGGGTGAATATACTAGTGCAGAGTGACTCCAACTCAGAATTTTGAGGGTGGTGAACAAGAGCAATTTACTTCTCAATTTTTCTTATTCTTTGTGAAAACAATTATTTTAGCTTTATTTCTTTTTATTTTCCTAATCTGTAAGTTTCCCCTAATATGGATTGCAGTATTATTTAACTTGGAAAACATACTCTATTAAACAAATATTGATGACGTCATTCAGGAAAATTGGAAAATCATAATGATTTTAATTAAACAAAAATTATGAATTAAATACATAAGAACCTAAATTCAATAGCCAAAGAAAACTTAAAAATCGTGACACTGAAATTTAAGAGGCATGGAAACTAGAGCAACTCCACTTGAATAGGGGCTGGATAAAACAAGGCTAAAACCTGCTGGGCTGCGTTCCCATAAGTTTAAAGCATTCTAAGAACATTCACAGAACAAGATAGGAGGTCAGCACAAAATACACAGTATAAACACCCTGCTGATAAAATGGGTTGCAGTAAAGAAGCCGACCAAAACCCACCAAAAGCAAGAGAGCCACAAGAGTGACTTCTGGTCGTCTTCAGTGCCACACTCCCACCAGCACCATGCCAATTTACAAATGCCATAGCATTGTCAGGAAGCTGCCCTATGTGGTCAAAAAAAAGGGGCGTTATGAATGACACACCTCTTTTAAAGCAAATAATCAATAAATAACCATAAAAATGGGCAACCAGCAGACCCCGGGACTGCTCTCTCTATGGTGTAGCCATCTTTTCATTCCTCTACTTTCTTAATAAACTTGCTTTCACTTTACTTTATGGACTCGCCTTGAATTATTTCTTGTGCAAGATTCAGGAACCCTCTCTTGGGATCTGGATCAGGACTCCTTTTCTGTAACACAATTAAGTACTGTAACTTTTGGAAATTCTAGTTGAGAACAAGCTCTGCAGGGAAATACCCAAGTGTCCTTGGACAAGTGAAACAACCTATCACTTTTTCAGTCCTAAAAAATCTATGTTCAGGAAATTGGCTCAGACGATATTTAATATGACCTGCAGAGCTCCAACTTTCCTTAATTCTAAATAACTCATTTTTAAACAGATGTGGGGCTGAGTCTTTAGCTCAATTAATAAGTGCTGTATCAAGATTTGTAAATTAAAAAAAAAATACAGCATAATGACAAAAATAGTTATTTCAGGTTTTGTTGCCCCTCAAAATAGTTAAGCACAATACATACTTTCATACTTTCTCTCATTAAACTACAGAAACCATAGGTAAATTCAAGTTCAATTATCAGTATATGAAGAATACATTGAAGTATATGACTTTAAAATTAATTATTGATACAACTTTATTAATTCAGGCCCCTTCAAGTTATTTAGAGGTATAAAAGTACATAATATCTCCATTAGAGTGATAACTAGAGGACATTCATTGGTGAAAATGAGGAAATGAGGTTGCAACAAATTTCATAGAACACAGTAAGTAGATGAAGGATAGTGATTCTAGAAAAGGCAAGAGAAGCAAAGAAAGAAAAAGCTCCAAGAGAGTTTCAGGGGAGGCTGCTGCCATTCTGAACCTGAATATTGTGCACTAGAAAGTTAGAAAGCCAATCTATCACTAGAAAGCTAGAATGCCAATCAAAAATTGTGTTATAGCATAATACTCATATTCATCTAAGAGAGTGACTAAATCTCTTTCTCACACACACAGATACACATACACACACACACACACACACACACGCAAACATACATGCATACCTTCCTCTGCCTACCCACAGATAAATCATTCAGAAAAAAAGAAGTGAACATTAAAATTCTAATCCCCAAACTTGGATGAATTAATCTACAATGGTTTTTAGAAGTCATTAAATACATAAAATGAGAGACTATTCCAGAAATGTATTTAAAGTTGAAGAAATTGATCTTAGATAAAGAACATACTCCTATGTATGTTGTTATTTATGTCCAAAGCTTGAGCTGAAAAATAAAGTCAAGGAAACTGTTCAAAAAATAACCAAAGTAAATGAATACAAGATAAAACGTAGATAAAGCATGGAGGATTCATTGGAGACTTTTAACATTTGCCTACTTTGCCCCAGGACAAGAAGACAAAGAATGTCTTTACAAGGATTGGGAGGACACACCAAGTGCTAAAAGCAAAAAAAAAAAAAAAGAAAAAACACACACACATATGAGAAAATATCTGCAGGGCTGTTACGGACATCAAAGCAAGAGTAAATGAGAAATTTAAAAATCAGCTAAAATCTTCCAAAATGTAACTTGTAATTGCTAAGAAAGAAATGTTTGGAACCTACTACCTTTTCAACAATATAAGATATCAGAAAGAAAAATGTTACAATATTCTAAGAAAAATATGTGATTTATTGTGCATATTTCCAGAGAAAGATTAATAAACTATATGAAGGCAGAATGATGACATTCTCAAATATACAAGTGTTCAAAAATAAATCTTTCCCTATAATATTTCTTAGGATGGTATTTAAGAACTAACCCCAGTACACTGAAATTATACCAGAAAAAACACAAGGTGACCTATGAATAGTGGCTCCATTCAAAAAAGTGGCACAAAGAAGTACCAGGGTACCATGTCTCAAAACTTGATATTATAGAAGGAAAAATGAGTAATCAGAAAAGAAATGGAGAAAGAGGGACAACAAGAAATAAAAGCAGACTGTTTTTATGAATAATAACATTATTATTGTAGAAAACACATTTTTTAAAAGAAATATCAGATGTCTTAGTCAGCTTAGACTGTCTTATCAAAATACCACAGACTGGGTTTACTAAATAACATAAATTTGTTTCACACCGTTTTGGAGGCTGACAAATCCAAAATCTTGGTGGCAACATGGTCAGGGTTCCAGCGAAAGTTCTCCTCACAGCTTGCAGACAGCCACCTCCTCACTGCATCCTCACATGGCAGAAAGAGAGAAGGAGAGAGAGAAAGGGGGTTGGGGGAAGCAGGAAGAAAGGAGAGAGAAAGAGAGCGCTAGATATCTGATGTCTCTTCATATAAAGGCACAAATCTCATCATGTGGGCTCCACCTTCATGACCTCATCTAAACCTAATTATCTCTCAAATACCATTACACTGGGGGTTTGGGCTTGAACATACTAATTTTGGAGGGACACAATTTAGTCCATAGTTCAGAAGAAATAAGATTGTATGATTTTTCATTTCTATAAACTGCTGAAAGCTAAAGTTAACTGAAATGACACACATTTGAAGTTACTGATGACTGTAAATTATCATTTGATCTTTGTGTGAAACAAGCTAAATAAGGAAGATAGTGTAATCCCAACACCCTACTTGCTCAAACATAGGATAGTATTTACATGGTCATTATAATTTAATGTATTATTTGTAACAGGATACATTATTACTTATAACAATATTAATTCTCATATATGCATAATATAAATTATTTTCGAAGTTTAGTCAGCTTATAAAAAAATTATAATTTGTTTAACGTCAAGAAATTAAGGTTAACGACTTGATTATTTGAAAATACGCTCAACAGAGACGAGAAGGAACAAATCAAGAAGAGGAATAGAGGGAAGAGTAAGGATGTAATATCTTCATTATCCTGAAAGTAGGGCATAGTTTATGAAAAAAATTTATGAAATATGATAAAGATATAAGGTTATAATTTAAAGTTTTGTTAGAAGTTATCAAAATATTTCTTGAAACATCTTTTTATGTGAAACCTATGGAGAATAAACATTACAAATAAGGAAGAAAAGGTTAAAGGAACTAAGTCTTCATCACTAATAGCAAGTAGTTGACATATTATTTAAATGTACGCTCAGATAGAATACAAACATGAACAGCTAAAAGAAGACACTCTGAGGAGTGGGAATGGAGGTGAGGCGGTAAAACAAAGGACACCCCTACATTTCATTGCAATCTCTTCAGTAATATTGACTTGTTAGTATTAATATATACACATATGACTTTGATAAAATTAAATTTAATTAAATAAATGATTAAATGCATCAAACTACCTTTCTCAAATCACAACAAAACATTCTACCAAACTGAATATCCCTAAATTAACTAGATGTATATTAACTGCCACATATGTGTAAGGACTTAATTTGAAATACTAGAGAAATATAAAAATGAACAAATCTTGCCCCTGTTTCCAAGACCTCCTGTTTCTTGTTAAATAATTTTTAACTATTAATTTATCAGAATGAAAAACTGTAGCTAACAAATGTATAAAAAATAAAGGATACATTTTAGAAAACTAACCACATTTTAAAGAAATGATGCAGCAAATATTATAATTTATTTTTATATTTATTATATAAACAGCTACTTATGATGCTATTTATGCTGTTGAAAAACCTCGAGAAAGAATTAAAACTTCCACAATATTTATGGAACCAGCATACAATTTCAAAATAATAATCCATTACCTTTAATTAATATCAGCATAGTTATTATAAATTCAGAAGAAAAAGAAAATAAACATATAATTGTAACTTGAAAAAATCATACCTAGGCAAAGTTGGTTGTGTTTCAAGAAGAAAAGATAATTGCTAAAATTCACTATTTAATAGTTACATAGAACAAAATCTGATAACCTTCTTAATTGTTGTTGAAATGAAATAAACATGTACTCTGAAAACTATTCATTTAAAAATTTAAAAAAAACATTAACCTATAAGTATATAAAAATAGAAAGGCAAGAAACGCCAAGAATAAAAATAAAAAACGAGCAATATTGTGGTAGAAAATATTTCCCATGTAAAAAAATGCAGAAAACATGAATGACCATCATATTTAAAATGCTTCTGTACATTAAAAAATAAATATATGTTAGAAAAATAGGAAGTGAAAATAAATAGTACGTAGACTTGGAAATAAAATTGTTTCACAAATACCAGCATATGAAAATGTTCTCTAAACCATTTTTAATCAAGAAAAACAAGAAAGCAGGAAAAAAGCAAGAATAAATTAGAAGATGCTTTATCAAGCTCTCTCTAGTAAAGACAGTTGATCGCTAATAATCCTCATATTCTGTTATTCAAAATTTTGCCTTGTGACAACCTCTGTACTTTTTAGTTGTGAATAGGTAGGTGTATAGCATAGCCAGAGGTCTGCTATACTCTTATGTCAGCAAGGATATCCTGGACCACAAAGCAAGGTTATGTAGAAATCTACCCATGGGCAACAAGAAGGACTTCAACCATTGCTACTCTAGCAATGAAACTAGCCTGTAGAAATGGAAACTGCAGTGATCTGACTTTGCAATTAGCATGAGTTAATACCAAGGCTGATGAGGTCAAATGACAAGAACACAGGTTGAAAGTGCCCATCGTTAGAATAATTAGAGAATCCAAATAGAGAGAACAAAAAGCATACAAAAAACTACAAAGATAATAAAACGAAAACTTTTCCACCAACGATAATAATAATTAAATGATATGCATTTAAGTAACAATTACTCTATGCCACACATTGCCCAAAGTGCTTTGTGCTGCTTCTTCACAATAGTCCTGTAAGCAGGTAGAATTATTATGCCTATTTTATAGGCGAGGCTACTAAGAAATAGAGAGGTTAATTAATTTAATTAACGTCAGATTGAGAAATAACTACAATTGAGATTTTAACCCAGGCAGTCTGGCTTCAGATTCTAGACATTTATTCACTTTGTTATTAAGATCTTCAAATACACTTATTTATACACAAATATAGAACACATTTGGCAATAGAAAATTCCTGGAAGAATGCACAAAAAACTGTTCACTATATGTCATTCCATAAAGTATAATTGAGGTTTCAATGAGATTTTTTTAATCTTAAATTTTTAATACATTAGACATTTTCAAAGCATATAAATTAATCTTGTGATTTAAAATATTTAAATGTACATCCCTTAGGCTAATAAATTGTTTCATATATGGGTGCCCTCCTTATGCAAACAAGCTCTAATTCACTGACCTCATTCTTCACCAGGGACTTTTCTTATCTTCCTCCCTTCCTTCATTGTTAGATGTTTCAGATGAATAGTCCGTTCATTAATTCCTCATTCCATCTGACCCTCTAACTCCTTTATCATCAGCCATTGTTCTTTTGATTTCTTTATTCAACAGAATTTGCCCTTCCATATATCATCAACCAAAAATATATGCCACTGTCCCAAAAGCTCCATTCTGGAAATTATATAAGTATTAGTCTTTATGTATTTATAAGAAGAGATTAAGTTTTCTGGATTAAAATGGGATCTTAAAAAATTAAACTCTCAAATATTTGCTAATATTGTCTTTTGCAAAAATTAAACTTCATATAATACAAAGTATCCGAGGTCTTTTTAGAAAAATAAATGCACCACATAAAAACAACTGATGACAATTTGTTTGTCCTTAGAATTAATTCATGGTAACAATTATGTTAAGATTACTCTGTATTTCTAAAACAAATACCTCTGTGGGCTCTCACTTTTCCCAATATTCTTGGCAAACCTTGAACTTTCATCTTTGTGTATCAGTTGTCGAATGAAGCTGCACAAGGGACATAAGAAACTCTTCTTTGATATTGTGCTGCTCTTAGAATAACAAAGACAATTTTTAACATGCTGTACACGGTAACTGAAGGGTTTATTACATCCTTACTTTATCTCACACCAGTATTTTATCTCACACCGGTATTTCCCTTAATCTTTAGCTCTGGGCTAATTGTCGTTCCAGTTTTTTAAGAACACTACCTTCTTCCTGCCACAAATTTGTCATGAAGAATTCTTCTTCTTAGTCCTTTATGCCTAAGTCCCTTCAACTCAACATCCAGAATTCAGTTTAAAGTTTGTGCCCTCTGACTTCTCTAGATAAGATCAGATCTCGCTTAAATATATTCTCAACATGTTAGTAGAGTTATTTTTACAATTAATGAACAAATATTGATACACTGTCTTTAGCTGAAGCCCATATTTTATCCAGGTTTTATTAATTTTTACTTTTCTTTTTTCTGTTCCTGGATCTCACTATGGATTATCACGTAACATTTACTTATCATATCTCCTCAGGTTATTCTTTCTGTGGTGGTTGCTAGAGCATTCCTTGTTTGGGTGACCTTGACAGTTTTGAAGAATACTAGTCAAATATTTTGTAGGATGTCCCTCTATTGGGATTTGCCTGATTTTGTTCTCATGATTAAACTGAGGTTACAAATTTTAAAGGGAAGATCTCAGAATTACAGTGTCATTCTCATTATAGCATGTCAAGGTTACATGCTGTAAACTTGACTTACCAATGTGAACACTGACCTTGATCACTTGGCTGAAAAAATGTTTGTCAAAGTTTCTCCACTGTAAATGTAATCTCCCTCCAGCCCACACATAAGGTGGAAATTAATAATTCACTTTCTTGATGGTGGAGTATCAACATAAATTATTTAGAACTTTTCCAAAAAACTTTGTTCTTTTCTTCCCCAATTATTTCTTCATTCAATTATTTACTTGTATCAATATATTCTCATGGATATTTCTTTTATACATTGGGTTTAGATAGGCTACTACATCATTAATTTTCTTGCTAAATTTGTTCCAGCTTTGGGCATTGGAAACTTCTTAATTTGTTCTTTTGTTCTTTTAGCATATCCTCCGAGTGAAAATTTTATTTGTTGATCACTCCTTACGTTTTGGCCTAGAAAATGGTCCAGATTCAAACTGTATGTTTCCTACTGCCTCCCTAAAGTTACTCATTTCTCAAAGGAGACCTAGTACCTTATCCTGAAAAATGATATTAGAAATGAGGATCTGGGATCTCAATGTGTGCTTATTTCATTTCTGATGTTAGTGACATTTGTCTTCTCAATTTTATGTCTGTTTATCCTGCCTAGAACTTTATTTTAGTAATATTTTTCAAAAACCAGCTTTTGCATTTATTTTCTGTCTTTAATTAATTGATTTTTATTCTAATTGTTATTTACTTTTCTTCTGCTTGCTTTAGATTTAAATCAGGAAACTTCTTTCTCTAGTTTCCTAACATGGATAATTAGACTGATTTTAAGTCTTCAATTCTAACATAGGCATGAATTCTGTATTTTTTTCTCTAAATATTGCTTGTGTTGCACCCTACACGCTTTGATAAGTTTTATTTTAATTTTATTTAGTTTAAAATATCTTTTTTTTTTTTGAGACGGAGTCTCACTCTGTCGCCCAGGCTGGAGTGCCGTGGCCGGATCTCAGCTCACTGCAAGCTCCGCCTCCCAGGTTCACGCCATTCTCCCGCCTCAGCCTCCCGAGTGGCTGGGACTACAGGCGCCCGCCACTTCGCCCGGCTAGTTTTTTGTATTTTTTAGTGGAGACGGGGTTTCACCGTGTTAGCCAGGATGGTCTCGATCTCCTGACCTCGTGATCCACCCGTCTCGGCCTCCCAAAGTGCTGGGATTACAGGCTTGTGCCACCGCGCCCGGCCTTTTAAAATATTTTTAAAATTTCTCTTGAGGCTTTTTCTTGGCCCTAAAATTCAACATTTTTTCACCTTTCTGTTATTTATTTCTAGTTTAATTTGTTTGCAGTATGAACATTTATTTTACATAATTTGTTTACACAAATGTATTAGGGTGCATTTTATGGCTCAAAATTTAGTTTGTCTTTTTAACTATAATGGGAACTTTGAAGTGATACGTATTTCACTGTTTTTGAATGTTCTATAAATTTTAATTAGTTGAGTGATAATATAATCAAGTAAACTGTATCTTCAGAGACAGTTCTGTCTGCTTAACCTATCAATATCAATTGCTGAGGAAGGTGTTGAGATTTGCAGATGTAATAGTAAATTTCTGTTTTAAATTTTTTTTTTTATTTTCTGATGCATCTTTTTTTTTATTATTATTATACTTTAAGTTCTGGGATACATGTGCAGAATGTGCAGGTTTGTTACATAGGTATACATGTGCCATGGTGGTTTAGTGCACCTATCAACCCATTATCTATATTAGATATTTCTCCTAATGCTGTCCCTCCCCTAGCCCCCCACCCCCCTACAGGCCCCAGTGTGTGGTGTTCCCCTCCCTGTGTCCATGTGTTCTCACAGTTGAGCTCCCATTTATGAGTGAGAACGTGTGGTGTTATGTTTTCTGTCCCTGTATTAGTTTGCTGAGAGTGGTGGCTTCCAGCTTTATTCATGTCCCTGCAAAGAATATGAACTCATCCTTTTTTATGGCTCCATAGTACGATTTTTGATGCTCTATTTTTAGATATATACACAGTAAAGATTGTTGTCTTCTTAGATTCTCTAAGAAGACCCTTTTATGACAATATTCACGTAACATCTGTCTTTACCCATAGTAATTTTTCTTGCTCTTAATTCTGCTTTATCTAAAACAAAGATATCTACTCTACCTTCTTTAGATGAGTGTTAGCATAATATAATTTATTCTGCTTTTATTTTTAACCTGTGTTTTTACATATATAAAGTAGCTTCTGGTCAAAAAGATATAATTGAGCTTTATATTTACACACTCTTAAAAACTATTTTTTCGGCCAGGCACTGTGGCTCATGCCTGTAATCCCAGTACTTTAGGAGGCTGAGGCGGGCAGGTCACAAGGTCAGCAGATCACGACCAGCCTGACCAACATGGTGAAACCGTGTCTACTAAATATACAAAAAATTAGCTGGACACAGTGGTGTGTGCCTGTAATCCCCGCTACTCAGGAGTCCGAGACAGGAGGGTCACCTGAACCTGGGAGGCGGAGGTTGTAATGAGTGCAGATCGCGCCACCTCACTCCAGACTGAGTGACAGAGGAAGACTTCATCCCAAAACAAAAAACAAACAAACAAAACCCTGTCTTTTCTTTGGTGTATTTAAATCATTTATATTTAAAATGACTAATCAAAAATTACTAGTTGTATTAATAATCAGTACGTGAATTAACAACTACCACATTTGTGCCATTTTCTGTTCACAACGCTGGCTCTGTTTCTTTTCCTCCCCGTTTTTTGTCATCTCAGTTTCCAATGGAGTGCTATATGTAATTAAATTGTATATATCCCATGCCCACAAAAAGAAGACAAACAGCCTATTGTGACTAGCTCTATAATTACTACTGACATATTTTGCTGGACACATGTTATACCTGCTTAAGCATTTGATAAAATTGAAATATTAATTGATATTTCTATTTAATTACACTTGAGAAAATATGTTAAGCCATTTCACTGAACATTCAGATAATAACTGCTAAGAAATTACATGTATATTATTCATAAAAACAGAACTAGTTTTAATTCATCACTACTAATAGCAAGAAATCATTGTTTGACAAAAGATGTAATACAGCAATTTCTCATCCTGTTTAAAATTCATGAAACCACATCCACACAGACAAATGCTTATTAATTTCTAAATTGCTTTATTGACTCTAATGACAAAAATATAGGGTTTGCAAGCTGCAATGCAATTATAATTAAAATGAATTTTCTACTGCATATTTAGTAAGACAGATAGTTTGAGTATTTTTACATGTTGTAGATCTTTTTAAATATTACATTGGATTATTAAAGAATGTCAGCATTTTTCAAATAAGCACATTTTCCAAGAAAAAGATAATTTCAGTTTACTACAATACCACATTATGTCGTATATATGAGCCCCTGTGTATTTAACTGGATAATTGGTGTTCTGAGTAACTGGGAAAAAAGGACATGGTAGAATTCCAAAAATGCCCCCACATTCTACACTTCCCTGAGTATGTTCATGTTGCTTCGTGACTTTGCAGCTCCTACCATACCAACAGAGTTTGTTTCCCCACTTCTTAAATCTCAGTTTGACTTGTGACTTGTATCGTCAGTTGAATGTTGTATTAACATAGTTGAATTAACACTGTGCCATTTCAGAAGTTGAAAAGGTCAACAAGCCTGGTGTGCTTCAGTCCTTTCTCATTTAGTAATCTGGCCCAGTAATAAAAATACGTCCAGACTAATCTGGCATTGAATGAGAGATTACATGGAGTAGTGCTGAGCCATCCCAGCCAATACCTTCCTAGGCCAGCCAATCCTCTTTCTCATTAAACTACGTAAGTAAGCCAAATAGAGACCATTTATTCTTGACCTGGATAAGAAGAATCATATTGCAAATGCATGAAGTCCTAGGCAAAAAAATAAAAATAAAAAATTTATTGTGAAATGTCATGGTGGTTTTGTGTTTGTTTAATATAGAGTGTCATAAACTGTGACCATCTATAATCAAGACAACTTTGCATACTTGTGAAAATTCGGATCATAGAAGCATTTAGTGGTAGTTAATACACATATGTGAGAACATATGAGCTGCACTTCCCTTCCAGTATATTTATTTTTATTTGAATATATGCCTAAATAGACGCAGCTATATGATGTTGAAAATGTAAAATTTTATGCATATATAGATATATTAAAAAGTACTGATTTCATGCCTTGTCAAAAATGTAGTGTTTCCTTATGATCTGATATTTTTTGCATTCCAGCATTATTTGTATGTGTGTGTGTTTGTGTGTGTATATTATATAACAACAGACATTTTGATTTACATTAAACTATTGATTTATTGAAATTGGAAAATGAATGGCTGAATTCTATGGTTTTTCTGTAATCTCTTGCAGATGTTATTTAGAATGTTTGATTTTATGTTGAGATTGTTTCTAATTGTAAAGGAATGATCAGGAATATAGAAATATATAAATAGACAATGGGAGGAAGAGTTGTTAATTCTCTAAGTTCAATATATTTTAAGAATACTGAATATTTTTAATCCTAATATTTATTGGAGTTCTTAATTTTGTAGTGGCTCAAGTGATATTTGTTAAATGACTATGTTAATTAATAAAGAATGAACGCATTTCAGTGATGTTATATCTTATAGCAAAGCTAATATATCTTCAGAATGATTTATAATCTCATTGTTATTATTTAACTGCAATTCACTTCTTTATGTGAATTATGTCTAATATTAACTAAATACTTAGTGTGTGCCAGCACTTTCTAAGTGCTTTATAGGCATATATTTGTTAAGAGTTGCCTGCTGAGAGAGACAGAAAACTGAATCTAAACCAAGTAAAATAATATAGAACTTTTATTTGTTTGTGAAATTGAAACATTGAAGCCAAAAGAAGAGGTACTGAAAAGAACTTGTCCCAGGATAATTTGAGTACTCCTATTGAGTTAAATATTCCTAACTCTGGTGAAAGAGTTAGTGTTACCTAAATGGAGACCACAACAAAATTAAAGAGTAGAGGAAAGGTACTACCAATAGTAAAATATTCTGAAAAGAAAAAGTATATATTTATTATAATGCACTTAGTATTGAATAATTTTGTAACTTTATGCATGAAATACTCCTTTTATTTTTTCAGTTTTCAGATTAGGAGACTAAATGAGACAAAATTAGAATACTAATCTGTTTAATTTCAGACACAGTCCTCCTAAAACTTACACTCAATAAGTTTTAAAAAAACTCATTTAAAAACTCAATGAGTTTTTAAACTGCTACAAATTAGTTTTAATTACTGTCATTCCATTGGAATAATATGAAGAGATGAGGAATAAATTTAGTAACAAAATCTGGCCTTAATTTTAACTAGTTTGATACAAATATATCTGCATAAATTATTGTTGTTTATTTGAGTATTTAAAATTTTTTCCATGTTTATTAAATGCCAAGCTTTTAAAAAATATTGATCCCTTTGCTTGTCTTTCCATTACCTTCTCTCCCTCTTTCTCACATTGTCCCTTCAAGTAATGCAGTGTCATAACTGTAACTTTAAGAGGAGAATTGTGTTTTTCATTTAAACAAGACCAGAAGCATCACTAACTTAAAGGAAATTAAAATAGATAAATTTAAATAAGTAATAAAAATGCATAACAACTAAGAATATTTATTCATCAAGCTATCAAGTGATATCTACAAAGAGTCATAAGTCAATATACCTTTGCAATATACAAGTTTGACAACTGACTTACTCCAGCAGGCCAGTCTATAATAAGAACCAAGAAGGAGGTGAACAAAACATGCCTTATGTTTTTTTAATCTCTCTATAATATACTAATCTGTGAAGACTGAAAGATTGATTAAAGTTGCTAAAGTCATTCCGTAGTTTTTGTTGCTGTTTGTTGCTGTTCTTGTTTAAGACGGAGTCTTGCTCTATTGCTAAGGCTGGAATGCAGTGGTGTGATCTCAGCTCACTACAACTCCCGCCTCCCAGTTCAAGCAATGCTTGTGCCTCAGTTCCCTGAGTGGCTGAGACTGTAGGCATGTGCCACCATGCCTGACTAATTTCCATAATTTTATTAGACAGGGTTTGCCATGTAGGCCAGCCTGGTCTTGGACTCCTGACCTCAGGATATTCACCCACCTCAGCCTCCCAAAATGCTGGAATTACAGACTTGAGCCACCTTGCCCAGCCCATATAGTAATATTAATCTAAGTTATTTGGCATTGGAATAGTAGAGTATATAAACATAGTTTTACCTGTTATATTCTATACATGTGGATGTTGTGCTTGTATGTGTGCATGGGCATGTGTGGGAACGTATGTGTATGGGAATGTGTGTGTGTGTGTATACACACACATTTTTCACTCTATTTTTTTTTTTTTCTTTTTTTGAGACGGAGTCTCACTCTGTGGCCCAGGTTGGACTGCTGGAGTGCAGTGGTGTGAACTTGGCTCAATGCGACCTCTGCCTCCCAGGTTCAAGTAATTCTCCTGCCTCATCCTCCCCGGTACCTAGGATTATAGGTACATGACACCAAACCCAGATAATTTTTGTACTTTTAGTACGGATGGGGTTTCACCATGTTGGCCAGGCTGGTCTCAGAATCCTGACCTCAAGTGATCTGCCTGCCTCAGCCACCAAAAGTGCTAGGATTATAGGCATGAGCCACTGCAATCAGCCCACTCTATTCTTTAATTCATTGAGCTTCCCTGTTTTGCAAAAAGATTAAGTCAGTCAGGTGATATTGGTCTTGTAGTGTGAGTTTGAAAATGTTAAGTCCTCATTAATTTTTAAAAATAGTGTGAGTAGGATTTGTGCCAGTTATTCTTTTTTTAATTATTATTATACTTTAAGTTCTAGGGTATATGTGCACAACGTGCAGGTTTGTTTCTTTAAATGTTTCAGATAATTCAATAGGGAGGTAATCCTATTCTGGGCTTTTCTTTGACAGGAGATATTTTATTACTGCTTCTATCTGACTACAAGTTATTGGTCTATCCAAGTTTTGGACTTTTTCATGTTTCAATCTTGGTTTGTATGTCTTAGAATTTACCATTCCATCTAGGTTTTCCAATTTATTGGCATGTAGTTGTTCATAACAGTCTCAAATGATCCTTTGAATTTTTGTGATATCAGTGATAATGTCTGCTTTTGCATGTCTGATTTTATTTATTCTAGTTTTCTCAATTTTCTTTCAGTTAGTCTGGCCAAAGTTTGTCAATTTTGTTTATTTATTAAAAAAAAATCAACTTGCCATTTTGTTTATCTTTTATATATATGTTTAGTCTCAATTTCATTTATTTCAGCTCTGATTTTTATTATTTCTTCTACTAATTTTGACTTCAGGGGGATTTACTTTTTTAGGCCTTGGAGAGGCATTGTTGGGTTGTTTATTTGAAGTTGTTCTACGTTTTCAGTATAGGTATTTATTGCTATATACATGACTCTTAGTACTGTTTTTGTTGTATTCCATAGAATAAATTACAGGTTAATACCTCTGATGATCACAGATGCAAAATCCTCATCAAAATGCTAGCAAACAAAATTTAATAGCACATTAAAAGATCATTCATCATGATCAAGTGAGATTTATCCCAGGGATACAAGAATGTTTCAACAAATACAAATTAATAAATGTGATAGATCATATCAACAGAGTGAAGAAAAATAAATCATATTATTTCAATAGATGCCCTAAAATAATTTTATAAAATTCCACATCGCTTTATGTTAAAAAACTCTCAAAACTACCATACATAACAAATCCACAACTAGTATTGTATTGAATGGAGCAAAATTAAAAGGGTTTCTTGTAAGATCTTGAACAAGACAAGGATGCTCCCTTTCACTACCTTTATTCAACATACTACTGAAAGTCCTAGCAGGAGCAACCAGATAAGAAAAAGAAGTAAAGGACATCGAAGTTTGAAAGGAATAAGTCAAATTATTCTTGTTTGCAGACAATATAACCTTATAGTTAGGAAAACCTAAAGACTACCAATAAACTATTAGAACTGATTAACAAATTAAGTAAAAAACACAAAATGAACATTAAAAAATTTGTAGTTTATTTTATTTTTTGCCTTTAATTTTTGTACATACATACTGTGTATACATATTTATGGGGCACATGAGATGTTTTGGTACAGGCATGTAAAGTGAAACAAGCACATCATGAAGATGGGGGTATCCATTACCTCAAGCACTTATCCATTGAGTATCAAATGATTCAATTACACTTTTTAAATTATTAAATTATTTCAAAATGTACAGTTATTGTTAACTATAGTCACCCTGTTGTGGGATCCAACAGTAGGTCTTATGTATTCTTTCTAAATATGTTTTGTACACATTCATTACACCAGCCATCACCCAAGCCCCTCACTCCATTTCCCAGCTTCTGGTAACCATTCTTCTACTATTTATGAGTTCAATTGTTCTGATTTTTAGATCCCACAAATAAGTGAAAATATGCAATATTTGTCTTTCTGTGCATGACTTATTTAACTTCACATAATGGTCTGAATTTCCATTCATGTTGTTGCAAATGACTGGATCTCATTCTTTTTTATGACTTAATAGTACTCCATTGTTTATATGTGCCACATTTTTTTCTTTATTCATTTGTTTATTAATGGACCCAGGCTGCTTCCAAATCTAAATTGTTGTAAACACTGCTGCAACCAAATTGACAGTGCAGATATCTTTCTGATCGACTGAATACGTTTCATTTTGGTATATAACGAGCAGTGGGATTGCTGGATCATATGGTAGCCCAATTTTTGGTTTTCTGAGGAACCTCCAAACTGTTCTCCATAGTGGTTGCACTAATTTACATTCACATCAACAGTGTATGAGGGTTGCCTTTCTCAACCACCTCTTAAGCATTTGATATTGCCTGTTTTTGGATATAAGTCATTTTAACATGGGTGAGATGGTTTGTCATTACAGTTTTGATTTGCATTTCTCTGATGATCAATGATATTGAGCACATTTTCAGATGCCTGTTTGCTATTTGTGTGTCTTCTTCTGAGAAATATCTATTCAAGTCTTTACCCATCTTTTAATTGGATTATTAGATAATCTCCTATAGAGTTGCTTGGGCTACTTATATATTCTATTTATTAATTATTTGTCAGATGGCTAGTTTGCAAATATTTTCTTTCATTCTGTGGGTTGTCTCTTCATTTTGTTGATTGTATCCTTTGCTGTGAGTAAGTTTTTTCACTTGATGTAATCCAATTTGCACATTTTTGCTTTGGCTGCTTGTGCTTGTGGGTTATTGCTTAAGAAATCTTTGCTCAGATCAATGTCCTGGATATTTTCTCCAATGTTATCTTGCTGTATTTTCATAGTTTAAGGTCTTAGATTTAAGTCTTTAATACATTTTGAATTGATTTTTGTATACTGCAAGAGGTAATGGTTTTAGTTTCGTTCTTCTGAATATGATCATCCAGTTTTACCAGCACCATTTCTTGAAGAGGCTGTGTTTTCCTGAGTATATGTTCTTGGCCCATTGTCAGAAATGAGTTCATAGTAGGTATGTGATTTTGTTTCTGGGTTCTCTATTCTATTCCATTTGTCTATGTGTCTGTGGCTATGTCATGTTTTTTTGGTTACTATAGCTCTGGGGTATAGTTTAACGTTAAGTCATGTGATATATCCAGTTTTGTTTCTTTTTGTTTAGGATAGCTCTGGCTATTCTGAGTCTTTTGTGGTTCCATATACATTTTAGGATTTTTTTTCCATTTTTGTGAAGAATTTCATTGATGTTTTGATAGAGATTGCATTGAGCCTGCAGATGGCTTTGGGTAGGATAGACATTTTAACAACTTTGATTATTCCAATCTGTGAACATAGACTATTTTTTATTTTTATGCTCTCTTTGATTTCTTTCATCAGTGTAGTACAGTTTTTATTATAGAGATCTTTCACCTCTTTGGTTAATTTCTACCTATTTTCATTTTATTTTATGTGTGGCATTGTAAATGGAATTACTTTTTACATTTATTTTTACCCTGCTCACTGTTGGCATATAGAAATGCCATTGATTTTGTATGTTGGTTTTGTACCCTGCAACTTTACACAATTTGTTGATTAGGTCTAATAAGTTTCTTGTAACATCTCTAAGTTTTTCCAAAGATAAGATCATATTATCTGCAAACAAGGTTAATTTGACTTCTTCTTTCCAATTTGGATGCCCTTTATGTCTTTCTCTTCTCTGATTGTTCTAGTTAAGATTTCCAGTGCTACATTCAATAACAGTGGTGACAGTGGGCATTGTTGTTGTGTTCCAGATCTTAGAGGAAAGGCTTTCATTTTCTTCCAACTCAGTATGGTACTATTAACAGCTGTGGGTTTGTCATATATGGCTTTTGTTATGTTGAGGTATGTTTCTTCTACCTCCAGTTTTTTCAGGGTTTTTCTCATAAAGAGATGTTTAATTTTATAAAATTATTTTTCAGAATCCATTGAAATGATTATATTGTATTTATCATTCATTTCATTGATAAGGTTTATCACATTGATTAATTTATGTATATTGAACCATCCTTGGATCCCTGAGATAAATCACACTTGTTCAGGATGAATGCTCTTTCTAATATATTGTTGAATTAAGATTGTTAGAATTTTGTTGAAGGGTTTTGCATTACTATTCATCAGAGATATTGGCCTGTAGTTTTCTATTATTGGTGCTTCCTTGTCTTGTTTTGGTATGAGGGTAAAAACTGGACTAGTAGGATAAGTTTGGAAATAATCACTTCCCCTCTGTTTCTGGAAAAGTTTGAGGATAATTGGCATGCTATTTTAAATGTTTGGTAGAATTCCATAATAAAATCCAGGCTTTTATTTACTAGGTTAATTTTTAATACAGTTTTGATCTTCTTACTTTTACTGGCCTGTTCAGGTTTTGAATTTCTTTCTTGTTTAATCTTGGTAGGTTGTATTTACCTAGGAATTTGTCAATTTCTACTAGATTTTGCAATTTATAGGCATACAGTTGCTCATAGTAGTCATTAATGATCTTTTGAATTTCTATTGTATCAGTTATAATGTCTCCTTTTTCAGTTCTGATTTATTTATAGGTTGATGCAAAAGCTATTGTGGTTTTGGCCATTAAAAGTAATTACAAGAACAACAACTGCTTTTGCACCAAAATAATATTTGGTTCTTCTCTCATTTTTTGTTGTTAGTCTGTCTGAATGTTTGTAAATTTTGTTTAACATTTCAGAAAACCAACTTTGTGTTCATTTATCTTTTGTATTGTTTTTCAAATTTCCATTTCCTTTATTTCAGTTCTGACCTTTATTATTTCCTCTATTATTTATTTGTTTCTGCTCTTTTGTGGTTTAACTTGTTTTTGCTTTTCTAGTTTTTTAAGATTCACCACTAGATTGTTTATTTGTACATTTTCCTCTTTTTCGACGTAAGCACTTAAAGCTATAAATTTTGATCTTAGATCTTAGTATTGTTTTGTTGTATCCTGTAGGTTTTACTATGTTGTGCTTCCATTATTATTTATTTCAAGAAACTTTTCAATTTTGTTTTTAATTTCTTCATTGGCTCACTGAGCATTCAGAAGCATATTGTTTAACTTCTGTGTATTTATGTAGTTTTCAAAATCCTCTCATTAATTTATAGTAATATTCTATTGTGACCAGAGAAGATGATTGATATTATTTCAACTTTTTTAATGTTTTAAGATTTGTTTTGTGACCTAATATATAGTCTAGTCTTGAGAGTGATCCATTTGCTAAGGGGAAGAAGGTGGATTCTGCAGCTCTTGGATGAAAAGTATGTATTAGATTCATTTGTTCTATTATGCTGATGAAGTCTGATGTTTATTTTTTGATTTTCTATCTGGAAGATGTGTCCAGTGCAGAAAGTGGGGTGTTGAAGTCTCCAGTTACCATTGTGCCAGAGCCTATCTGTTTCTTTAGCTCTAATAATATTTCCTCTATATATCTCGGTACTTCTGTGTTTGGTGCATATATGTTTAAAATTGTTGTGTCCTCTTGATACCTTTCTCTATATATAGTGACTTTCTTTGTCTCTTCTTATAGTTTTTGCCTTGAAATCTTTTTGGTCTGATATAAGTATAATGACTCCTGCTCTTTTTTGGTTTTCATTGTCGTGGATTGCTTTCTTCATCCCTTTATTTTAGTCTATGTATATCTTTATAGGTGAAGCTTGTTTCTTGTAGGCCACAGATCAGTAAGTTCTGTTTTCTCAATGATTCATCCAGTCTATGTTTTTTGATTGGAGAGTTTAGTTCATTTATATTCAATGTTATTATTGATAAGACAAGACTTACTTTTGCCATTTTCTTTGTGTTGTTTCTATTTATATCTTACCGTACTGACTGTGTTTGAAAAATTATTGTATGTATTACTTTTTATTGGTTTAAAGTTTGGCATTTCTACTTAGGATAAGAGTAGTTTATACATCATAGTTACAGTGTTACAATATTCTGTGTTTTTCTGTGTACTTATTTATTACCAGTAAGTTTTGTACCTTCAGATGACTATTTATTGTTCCTTAATGTCCTTTTCTTTCTGATTGAAGTATTCCCTTTAGCATTTCTTGTAGGATGAGTCTGGTATTGCTGAATTCCTTCAGCTTTTATTTGGTCCAGTATTTATTTCTCCTTCATGTTTGATTTTTTTTTTTTTTCTATTTCTTCAGCACTTTGATATTTCATGCCACTCTTTCCTGGTCTATAAGGTTTGTACTGAAAAGTTTGGCACTAGATATGTTGGAGCTCCATTGTATGTTATTTTTTTTTTTCCTCTTGTTTTTAGGATCTCCCTTTATCCTTGACTTTTGAGAATTTATTAAATCCCTTGAGGTAGTCTTCTTTGGGTTAATTCTGCTTGGTGTTCTATAACATTCTTTTACCAGATATTGATATCTTTCTCTAGGTTTAGGACGTTCTCTGTTATTATTTTTTAAATAAATTTTCTACCCTTATGTCTTTTCCTACTTTCTCAGCACACTGTCTTATTATAAGAAAAAAGCATAACCGCCAGAAGAAATCACAGGCCTGTTTTCAACATTAATAAATAAAAACAACTTTCAACCAGGAATATCATACCCCACCAAATAAAGCTTCTTAAGCAAAGGAGGAATACTGTCTTTCTCAGACAAGTATGCACTAAGGAAATTTATTACCACCAGACCACCCTTTCAAGAGGTACTTGGGGAAGTACTAAACATGGAAGCAAATGATTGAAACCTGTTACCTATAAAATACACCCAAGCACATAGCCCACAGACACAATAAAGCAACCACACAATTTATTCTACAAAACAAAGAGCCAACAACACAATGGCACAAACAAAATCTTGTATATCAATACTAACCCTGAATATAAATTGTCTTAATGCTCTACTTAAAAGGCATAATGTTGCAAACTTGGAAAAAGACAAGACCCAACAGTCTGTTATCTTTGAGAGATGCAACTCATATATAACCACATAACCACACGCACAGCTCCATGGAAACAAATGGAGAATGGCCTACAGGCAAATGAAAAAAATAAATAAATAAAGAACAAGAGTTACAATTTTTGTATCAAATAAAACAGATTTTAAACCAAAAACCATCAGGAAGAACAAAGGAGTGCAATACATAATGTTAAAGGTTCCAACTTGACAAGAATATTAACTGTCTCAACTATGTGTCTAACATAAGCATACTTCAATTTATAAAACAAGCTTTTGCTGACTTGTGAAAAGACTTAGACAGACATACAATAATAGTGGGGGTTTTAAAAACCCACTCTCGGTGTTAGACAAATCATCCAGTCAGAAAACTAACAAAGAAAGTCTGGAGTAAACTCAGCACTTGACCAATTAGACATAATAGCTATCCACAGAGTACTCCATGCAACAGTCACAGAAGATACATTTATCTCATTGGTACACAAAACATTCTAAGAGTGACCAAATGCTCAGCCATAAAGCAAGTCACAATAAATTCAGAAAAAAACCAAACTTGTGTCAAGCATATTCTCAGACCGTGGTCCAATAAAAATAGAAATCAAGATCAAGACGTTCTCTCAAAACTACACAAAACATAAAAATTCAACAAGTTGCTTCTTAATAACTCTTGGGTTAACAATAAAATTAAGATAAATTAAAAAGATATTTGACATTAATAAAAATTGAGACACAACTTACGAAAACATCAGGAATGCAGATAAAGCAATATTAAGATTAAAAAGTAGTGATAAATGCCTTCATCAAGAGGTTAGAAAGTTAATGAACTAAAGGCTGGGCGCGGTGGTTCACGCCTGCAATCCCAGCACTTTGGGAGGCCGAGACAGGTGGATCATGAGGTCAGGAGATCAAGACCATCCTGGCTAACACGGTGAAACCCCGTCCCTACTAAAAATACAAAAACTTAGCCGGATGTGGTGGCGGGCACCTGTAGTCCCAGCTATTTGGGAGGCTGAGGCAGGAGAATGGCATGAACCCAGGAGGCAGAGCTTGCAGTGAGCTGAGATCACACCACTGCACTCCAGTCTAGGTAACAGAGCGAGACTCCATCTCAAAAAAATATAGAAGAAGAAAGTTAACGAACTAAAGGCATAACTGGAGGAATTAGAAAAAGAAAGAAAGAAAAAAAGGAAAGGAAAGGAAAGGAAAAGAAAGAAAGAGAGATAGAGAAAGAAAGAGATAGAGAGAGGAAGGAAAGAAGGAAGGAAGGAAGGAAAGAAGGTAGGAAGGAAGGAAGGAAGGAAATGAGATAGTATGAGAAACCACGATAGTGTGAGGAACCAGCCCAAAGCTAGTAGAAAAGAAGAAATAACTAAAATCAGAGATTAACTGAATAAAATGGAGACCAAAAAGTGCATATAAAGATCAATGAAACTAAGAGTTGGTTCTTCAAAGGCATACAAAAGATTGGTAAATCACTAGCTAGAGTAACAACAACAACAACAAAAAGATAAGATCCCAGTATGCACAACCAGAGAAGGACAAAGATGACATTACAGCCAATCCCACAGAAATACAAAAGATTCTCAGAGACTATTATGAACAACTCTATGCCCCCAAATTAGAAAATCTAGAGGAAATGTATAAGTTCCTAGAAATACAAAATATCCAGAAATTGAATCAAGAAGAAAGTGTAAACATGAACAGAATAATAAATTCAGAAATTGAATCAGTAATTAAAAACCTACCAACTAAAAAGAGCCCTGAACTACATGGATTCACAGCCAAATTCTAACAGAAACATAAAGAAAAACTGATTCAACTAAAATGATTCCAAAAAAATTGAGGCAGAGGGCCTTCTCCGAAACTCATTCCATAAAGTCAGCATCGTCCTGATATTAAAACGAGGGAAAGACAGAACAAACAAACAAACAAAAAAAGTATTTGAGGTTGTAGACAGGGTAATCAAGCAAAAAAAGACATAAAAGACATTTAAATGGGAAAAGAAGTCAAACTATCTCTCTTTGGCAGCAATATGATTCTATAGCAAGACAACCCCAAAGACTGCCAAAAGGCTTCTAAAACTGATAAATGAATTCAGTAAAGTTTCAGGATACAAAATCTATGTATAAAAATCAAAAGCATTTTAATATTCCAATAACATTACAGCTGAAAACCAAATCAAGAATACAATCCTATTTACAGTAGCCACACAGAAAACAAAATATCTAGGAATCCATCTAGTCACGGAGGTGAAAGACCTTCACAAGGAGAACTATAGAACACTGCTGAAAGAAATTAGAGATAGCACAAATAAATGGGAAAAAATTATGTGCTAATAGACCGGAAGAATCAATATTGTTAAAATGGCCATACTTCCCAAAGTAGTTTACAGATTCAATTATATTCATTTTACACACAACTGGAAAAATCTATTCTATATAAAACATCACTCTCCCTGCCACTGTTGCTAGATGATTTTCATCAACCATAACTATGTAAACTTTAAATACAACAAAATCACAACAAACAATCAAATAACAACATAAGCTGAGATCCAGATGCAAAGATGCTGATTCAATCGCTTTAAGGAAAGAGACATGTACTTACCTTTATAGTGAAACTGTTAATGAGTATTCATCACCTAAGTTAAAAATAAGATGTTTATAAATCAATTATTTTTATGTTTTTAATCAGATTTGCATGTCTTTGCTACTCATCAAAATCTTATCCAAAAATTTACTCAGTAAACTTGATTGGAAATTGTGATGAATCTTGAGACAAAACGTTTGTGAACTACTGCCAATGAACACAGTTTGATAATTTAATAGAAAATTTTTTTTAATTTATAAGCTTCCTAGTAAACATAGCCTATTACCCAGCCCTATAAAATACACATGCTAAAATAACATTGTTCTTAAAGTGAGCAGGGTACAAATGTAATGCAGGGGAATACTAGAACTACTTCCAAAGTATAAAGCGAATGTGACATGTAACTAGGTAAATTTTATACATTTCTAAAATACAAATGAAATCAAAATAAGAACATAGTAAAAATCAGTAAAAAAAAAGTTTAGATTTAGTAAATATAAATTATATTATAGTTCCATTTTCAAATAAACATTATGTCATTAGCAAATTAAATATCTAAATACTTAACATTAAAAAAATTAATATGATTGTTAAGAATTTCTACATTTTCAAGGTGCTTTTAAACAGATGATGTTTATACAGGATTCTAGTGAAATTGTGGAAAAATATTGGGCCTTGGAGTCAAAGAAATTTATTACTTCATTTACACAAAAAATAATTTGACTTCTCAGAAATCTAATTACTCTTGTGTCTGGAAAGAAAAAATGATTCATTATATATTCAAAATTTTCACCCAATTGTTCTGTAAATTTTTGAGGTTAAGATATGTTCCTGGCTGGGCATGGTGGCTCTCACCTGTAATCCCATCACTTTGGAAGGCCTAGGGGGGTGGATCACGAGCTCAGGAGTTCAAGACTAGCCTGACCAAGATGATGAATCTCCATCTCTACTAAAAATACAAAAAAAAAATTAGCTGAGTGTGGTGGTGCATGCCTGTAATCTCAGCTACTCAGGAGGCTGAGGCAGGAGAATTGCTTGAACCCCGGAGGCAGAGGTTGCGGTGAATCAAGATCGTGCCATTGCACTCCAGCCTGGGCAACAAGAGCGAAACTCTGTTTAAAAGGAAAATGAACAAACAAACAAAAAAACATGTATGCCAAAATAACTTTCCCTCAAGTGCAAAAAAGGGTGCAAAATTTTGTCACTGTTTGCAGACTTGATTCTTAATACATAAATAACATTAATACAACTGGTATGTTTTTCTTATTAATACAACTGGTATGTTTTCAGGCTAAGTAGCCTGAAATAGCTTCCTTTGTCCCTCCCTTTCTTCCTTTTTTTTTTTTTTTTTTTTTTTCCTTTGTTACATCTCTCCCTCCTTTTTCTCTTTTTCTGCCTGATGTGTGCTTTGACAAATGTCCCACCAGTTCTAGACATTGGGATATGTACTAGAAGCAAGCTAAATCTGCTATCATATATCTCAGAATCAAGTGTTGGATACATACATTTAAAGGGCTATTAAAAACCTGAGAAGACATAGAAAGTGCAAATAACATTGGTAACACAAACAACTGTCGGAGTATTTTTTGAGGATATTGTGCCTATTTGCCATCTAACATTACAGTGGTAATTACCTAGGTAAATGATAATTTAGATAAAGCAGGAAGTGAGGCTTGATTGAGGACAATGCAACAAAATCATTTAGGCAAAAGATACAAAAAGCAAACATAAATTGTAAACGAAACCATGGAATATCAAAGTGGCAAGGCTTCCTCACCGAGGAAAGGAAGAATGGTTAGCATACATAGACAATTAGAAGAACTTTAATTATGATTGAAATTAGAAAAACTGTGGGCAGCCAGACCAGATAGACTCTCAAAACAATGCTAGATTTTAGGTTTTATTCCAACAATAACAGAAGGGATGCAACTGAAATATGTTAAGCGAGGAAAAGACTGCCATATCTGAAATTCAGAAAGATCATACCCTTGGAGATAGAATGAGGAGTTGATTGGAATGGGTAAGCAAAGATTAATAGGAGAAATAGGTTATGGGGTATATGGAACTTTACTATCTCAAATTTTCTGTAAATTGAATCTAATTTAAAATAAAATATTTAATTAAAACATGTGACCTCTAAAAAACCAAGTTAGCATTACAATTCAATTCTAGCCTTAGACATGTGTCAAATGCTTTATTTGTCTTTAGCTTTTCTCTCCCCATGATAGTGTGAGTAACCTTTCATTTTTACACTCAGTGCTTACTGCTGTAATTATCTGACATTCAAAATAATTCTCTAATACTGGGTTAGTTTGCATGCCCCAAAAAAGCAGATGACAAATTTGTATTAGACATAAAAGAGATATACTAGTGAAACCCCTGTGAGGAAAAAGAATCAAGAAACAAAAGAGATGAGGAGAGCCTTCAGACTGTGATGCTGCCCTGATGCCTATGAAAGATGAGAAGAAGAACAAAGCAGTGAGTAGAAAGAGTGCCACAATACAACATTGTTGTAGCCAGGCCAGGGAGGGCTCTTAATTCACTCGGAAAGAGGAATCAGGCATCTTCCATGAGACTAATGGAACTCATTCATCCTATGAATCTCTCATTCATATCTCTATGGAGGTCAGTTTCTTAGCTAAAAGCAGCCCAGAGGAAGCATAATCTCAGTGCCAACAAAGTGGTGAATTTGGAGTGCTCACATTTTAGAAATCACACAGATTCTCCATCTCTACCACTAGGGTTTACTATTTCATGAATCTGTGGGCAAGCCCTGGGACAACCAGGGAAAAAGTCTGGTTGAACTCAACTAAAGAAGTCATTCCTAGGTTGTTTAGTTCCTCCTTCTGTCATGAATGCTCTCAGATGGACACTGACCTAAGAAACAAGGATCCATAAATGTGGGGTTTACTCCCACAGATTTATCTTCATACTATTTATCTGTCCTCTAAATTCTCTCAACAGAATGTTTGCCCTCACCAAAACTTTCAGGGATTCCTCAAGGGGTTCTATAAAGTAGCAGCAGTTTAATTTCACTCATATTGATATATTGAGTCAACCCAGCCTTGACTCAAACTTCATTTTTTTTCAGCAACAGATGACTATATTAAAACCACAGAAATTGGTGTAACTTGATCAGGGAACATCAGAAAATTAAAGTTAGGGGATATAAGTCCGGGTCACTTAATACTGTAGCTTGTTTGTGCTCTTCAATTTGCTCCTATACCAAACCAATACATTTTCACTCATGTTTTCTATGTTTCTACTGCTACACACTATCTAGGTCCTACAGGTCTTTTGTGACTAGTCTTAGTATGTCATTTACGTTAAATGATAAATTGCTTCTATGGATGTCTGATATTATAAGCTAGGAGTTAACAATACTAATCTCTTGATGAGTAGCACCAGTTACACAGTCAACTAGATATATCATAGTTAGGAACTCAGTCTCTACCAGTTGAAAGAGCATCTGACTTTTTATATTTTTGAATGATGAACAGACTTCTAATGCAGCTTACGTGATTTTTTTTTTTTTTTTTTTTTTGGACAGAATCTGGCTCTGTCACCTAGGGTGGAGTGCTGTGGTGCCATCTTGGCTCACTGCAGCCTCCACTTCCCAGACTCAAGCATCCTCTCACTTCAGCCTCCCGCATAGCTGGGACCACAGGCACATGCTACCATGCCCAGCTAATTTTTGTTTGTTTTTTGTAAAGATGGGGCCTCACTCTGTTGCCCAGTCTAGTCTCAAACTCCTGAGCTCCAGCAATCTACCTGCCTCAGCCTCACAAATTGCTGGGATTACAGGAATGAGCCACCACACCTGATCCAATATGATCTATTTTTTAGAATCCTAGGTGACCAAAATGTGATTCTTCTATAGGGGTTTGCCAGAAACTCCTTGTAATCCTTATTTGCAACCATTATCTTTATCACCATATGACCTATGAGATCAGGTGGACCAAATAGCAAAGCCACTTGCATTGAATTCTGGATCTTCTACAGTTCTTCCTTGTTCCAGCCCTACTCAAAACTGGCAGTTTCCAAGTCTCCTGAGACTACTGTCAAAACATTTGCTATATGCAAACTTTAAAGGAGTCTACCAAGTGTTCCACCTCTTTCTTGGTGGTGACAATGGCAAGGTGCAACAATACATCCTTTAACTTGTAGAGAATATGCAGGCATGTCCAATAGCGCTGAACCCTTAAAATTACATTAATGTTTCAGTTTCCTAAATCTTTGCATTTTACAGTGTCACATCTGTGGCATTATGGGTCTCACTAGGGTTATCAAATCATTTACTGTTATTACTCTAATGTCTAGTGAACATTATTGTATGCAGCTTTTTTCAGACAGATAGCTGCAAAATCTGTATTAATTGGTTCTAGTCAAATATCACTTCTGATAAAGCAACAGCAATTGATAGTATACTTGTGTAAGATCATAGAACTCCTTTGACAGTCACTGTAATCCATATGATTGTTATAGAGACTGGTGAGTTGAAGAAGGGTACATCAATCCTTGATTAGTGAATGTTTTAAGAGTGGCACTTATCTCTGTCATTTCACCTAAGTTGAAATGTTGCTTCTGATTTCTCAACCGAGGCAGGGGCAGGAAAGTTTCAGGAGTTTCCGTTTGATGTTTCCTACCATAATGGCTCTTTTCCTCATCTCAGGGGGCTAATGAGAGGGTTTGGCTCCTCGTTAAATATATCCCTCCTGAATATGACCTTAGATTAGTGAGTGAATAAGCACAATCTGGGGACATGGGCCAACTAGTGAGAAGTGGATTTATCACCTGGCTTCCGCATACCCCCACATTAACGTAATATAACAATATTTTTGTTCTCTCGCTGTCTTTGTCAGCTTTCTTCTGGGCATCATTTTTCCTTAGCAAATAGTTATTCTGATAAGTGACTATGGGCACCTTTAGAGAATAATTGAGGGAAGTTCCACCATATATAGTTGTGAAGTTTTGTTGATTTCCCTCAAGGTGACTGAGACGTTTCTTCAGTTCATTTGCTTTAGTATTGAGATTTGTAAACTGAGTCGAGTTGTTAATTTTCTATCCAGGTAGCTGAAAGTAAACTTGGGTTAATTAGCCCTTGAGTGCATTTTGTTATATAGATCAAGGAATACCCTTACTGACTGCTCTTCAATATCATCCCTAGGAACTCCATGGTCTATTAATCATTCCCTATAAACTTCTGTGAATCATTCAGCTTTCTTACTAGTAGAAGTTACTGTCAAATCCTGACACCTGGCTTCTGCTTTCTAAAATCTTACTGTCCCTATTAATGCTTAGTAACCCAGCTTCATAACAACTTCTCCTGTCATCAATCGTAATCTAAAAAGGACAAAAAAAATTATGACTTTTTAAGGATACCAGGAACATTCTCATTAGTACACTACTTATTAATTTAGAGAAAGAAATATCCTCTGGGCCCTCCAAGAGAATCGAGATAACCAATCGCTTACCTAGGTTTATGTAATATGTCTTTTTATTTTATTTTGTTTTATTTTTTTTTAACATGGGGCTAAACAGACTCTGACCCAGTCCTCAATAGTTTGCATATTTTGCATTTGCATCTCATTTACAGTAAACCATGTTTTTTTGTGTGTGTATTTATTTTTTTGCCTTTGTTTTGTTTACATTCAGACAAATTCATTTAAGGAACCACCCAAGCATTATATTAAGACCAGCGTAAGGATGCTAAATGTTATGCTACAAAAGGATGATTCATATTAGTAACTTTCTTTCAATTTTATATTTTGCATTACCCCTTCACTCCAATTTTTCAAAATCCATTTCCAATTATATATTTCTTCTTTTTATATGAATATATTAGGCTAGACTTGAAGCTATTTTTCAGGTTAATTTCTTTCCCCCTGAAGTAGTATAATGATTGCAGAGATAAGCAATGTTGAGACTAGATCCTAGCTATTAACCTAAAGCACCTTATGGAATGTGAGGGCCAATTTTGAGGAGGACACGTATCATTATTAGAGGAATGTATTTCAGTTGAAGCTTTTGCGTATTATCAAGAGATGAACAGCTTCTCTACTAATGTAACACTATTGAGAGATCCAAGTTCTCAAGCACATACACTAGATGTCTCTATTCCAGGTGTCAGGATCTCTCAGTCTATTAAAGCTATGGATTTAGTGTGGGAAAATTGGCAGAACTTTAAACAAACCTTCTTTGCAATTCTTCTTTCAGAAAATCAAGTCCTGTGCCTTGTTTCAGGCAATAGTTACGTGGTTATCTTTAAATCTTCTCATAAGGGATTTTGGCTTTCATAGACCTTCTAGTTTTCACATAATTTACTGACTTTGGGGTTGCCTGGCTCAAGCCTCTCATTTTCTTCCTGAGTGCATTGACGATGCTTAACAAAAACTAACCCATCAACACTAGCATCCGCACAACTGTTATTTCCACTATTTTCACAAGTAGAAGGATTGCCTAGGTCAGCACAACTCCTTTTACCTGTATCCCATCCTAATTTCACATATGTAGGAACCTTAGTGACTGTAATGCTACAGCATATTAGCATTTGTAACTATCGATTCACCACCAAAAGGTGGTTTTATTGTTATTTTGCTGGCAAATAATTTAATTCCAGAATCTCTTCATGAGTATTTTTTTTCCTGGGCTTATTTCTAGTAAAAAAAAAATATATATATTATTTGGGTTTTCCCAGAAGGAGACTGTAACTCAAGTATTTAAATCCAGATCATTTATCTGGGAGCCACAGAAAACAAACAAACAATTACCAGGGTTGTGAAGAAGTGACACAGAGAAGAGAAGGCAGCCGGAAAAGGATGAGATATTTGTCCAGTTATCAAAATTGCTGATGGGCTCAATACTGTGTAGCTCCATGGAAGTTGTATGATATGATTATTGGAGTCAAATGAGGTAAATATAAAAATAATCATCTGTGTCTCTAGTAAGACAGCATTGAAATTTCTAAAATTATTTGATTATTATATCAAGAATGGAACTAGAGCCCCAATAATACCAACTAGATTATTATTGTCTTTTGTTACATGAAGACTCTTAGAACGCTTAATTGTGTTTTATAAAATAAAACACTGTCAGCTGAACTTGAATGTACTCCAAGGCTCAATAATTCTGAGAAAAACAGCTTACATTAAATAATGTCTGTGTACTCTCTTGTCCAGCCTCTTTTTAAGTCACAAGAAAGGGCTTAATTTGACTTTTAGGTAGAAATAGGTTGACATGGAGGATATTTTAACATTTGCTGGTCCAAATTTGTTTCAGAAAGTATTGAGATTATTCAGTTCATATGTGTGTAATTTCATTTGTTAATGTCTGTTAATATTAGTCACTTTAAATATTTTTTATTGCAAATACCTGCTGACTTTGTTTAGGAGAATATATATTTAACAATATATTCAGTATATTATTGTTATGTTTTGATAAATGTCTCAAGTTCTCTGATATTGAAATTTATTTTCTACTTGGCTTCCTTTGTTCTGCTTTATTTTTCTCTCTCCATGTTTCTCTTTTGTTTTCTTTCTCTAATATCTTTCTATAATGTAGCTTATTTTCCCTCCCACATGTGTACAAAAATATGTATTTGTTATATTAAGTGCATTTTTGGAAAAAAAAAAGTATTTGTATTAGTTTGTTCTCATGCTGATAAAAAGAATTGCCCTAGACTGGGTAATTTATAAAGGAGAGAGGTTTAATTGACTTATGTTTTCACATGGCTGAGGAGGCCTCAGGAAACTTGCAATTATGGCATAAGGTACCTCTTTACAAGGTGACAGGAGAGATAATGAGAGTTGAACAAATAGAGAAAAGTCCTTTATAAAGCCATCAACCCACGATGCAATTACCCCACACTGAGTACTTCCCACGACATGTGGGGATTATGGGAACTACAATTCAAGATGAGATTTGGGTGGGGAGACAACCAAACCTTATCATTCCCTCCTGGCCCCTCCCAAATCTCATGTTCTTACATTTCAAAACACAATCATGCCTTTCCAACAGTCTCACAAAGTCTTAGCTCATTTCAGCATTAACCCAAAAGTCCAAGTCCAAAGTTTCATCTGAGACAAAGTAAGTCCCTTTCACCTACGAGACTGTAAAATCAAAAGCAAGATAGCCACTTCCTATATACGATCGATATACATGCATTGGGAAAATACACTAGTTTCAAATGGAAGAAATTGGCCAAAAAAAAGAGGCTATAATCCACACGCAAGTTGGAAATCTAATACGGCAGTCAGTCATTAAACCTTCAATTTCCAAAAGAATCACCTTTGACTCCATGTCTCACATTCAGGTCATCCTGATGTGTGTAGGCTTCCATAGCCTTGGGCAGCTCCACCCCTGTGGCTTTGCAGGGTACAGCCACCTTCCCACTGTTTTCGCAGGCTGGCATTGAGTCTCTGTGGCCTTTCCAGGCACATGATGCTAGCTGTATCTACCATTCTGGGGTCTGGACGGCAGTGGCCATCTCACAGCTCCACTAGGTGCTCTAGTGGAGCTCTGTGTGGGGACCCCGACAAGTAGGGACTCTGTGTGGGGACTCCAAACCCACATTTCTTTTCTGCACTGCCCTAGCAGAGGTTCTCCATGAGGGATCTGCCCCTGTAGCAAACTTCTGCCTGGACATTTAGGTGTTTTCATACATCCTCTGAAATATAGGAGGAGGTTTTCAAATCTTAATTCCTGACTTCTTTGTACTCACAGGCTCAACACCATGTGGAAGCTGCCAAGTGTCGGGGCTTGCATGCTCTGAAGCCATGGCCTGGGCTATACCACTGTCCCTTTTAGCCATGGGTGGAGTGGCTGGGAGTCAGGATACCAAGTCCACAGGCTACACATAGTGGGGGGTCCCAGGCTTGCCCCATGAAACCCCTTTTTTTTCTTTTAGAACTATGAGTCTGTGATGGGAGTGGCTACTGTGAAAGTCTCTGACATGCCCTGGAGATCTTTTCCCCATTGTCTTGGTGACTAACATTCGGGTTCTTTGTTACTTACGCAAATTTCTGCAGCTGACTTGAATTTCTTTCCAGAAAATAGGTTTTTCTTTTCTATCTGCATCGTCAGGCTGCAAATTTTCCAAACTTTTATGTTCTGCTTCCTTTTGAATGCTTTGCTGCTTACAAATTTCTTCTGCCAGATACTCCAAATCATGTCTCTCAAAGTCAAAATTTCACAGATCTCTAGGGCAGGGGCAAAAGGCCACCAGTCACTTTGCTAAAGCACAACAAGAGTCACCTTGTCTCCAGTTCCCAACACCTTTTCTCCAATTTCCTTATCTTCATCTGAGACCACCTCAACCTGGACTTCATTGTCCATATCACTATCAGCATTTTGGTCAAAGCCATTCAACAAGTCTCAAGGAAGTTCTTAACTTTTATACATCTTTCTGTCTTCTGAATCCTCCAAGTCTCCAGGAAGTTCCAAACTTTACCATATTTTCCTGTTTTCTTCTGAGTCCTCTGAAGTGCTCCAGCCTCTGCCTGCTACCCGGTTTCAAAGTTACTTCCACATTTTTGTATATCCTTATAGCAGCCCCCCAACTACCAACTCATGGCACCAATTTACTGTATTAGACTGTTCTCATGCTGCTATAAATAACTGCTAGAGACTGGATAATTAATAAAGGAAAGAGGTTTAATAGACACAGTTATTCAAAGAAAACTTTTGATAACTCTGTTTAATGTAGAGCTACTATGACCCTTTGTATTTTCTTCATAGAAAATGATACTTTGAGTGGTATTTATGTGTTACGTATTTGGATGTGTGTGTGAGTTTGTGTGTAGGCACACATACTGTCTACTCCCTTTATAGCATATAAAATAAAGGAGGGCTTATGGGTAAGCATTTTGTCTGTATTATCCACTAATATACATCCCTGGCCTAGCAAATAAGGCACTTACGATAATATTAGATGGGTAAAAAAATGATATTTAAGGTTGTACTCAGTTGCTGCTCTTTTATAAATCACAGTGGTTATTATATTATCATGTATATAGGATTACATAAGCTAAAGCATGAATCAAAAAATGTTGAAATTGTCATATTTTCAGAGTTTATGTTTTCCATTTCTGATTAACTGACAGTTAAATTATTACGATTTTAAATCAATAAGGAACTTTGTGAGGTCAAAAAAATGTATACAAATTTAAACTGTTTAATCAAAATTAGTGCAAGTGTATTTATCCAAATCATTTTGTTAATACTCAGTTGTATATAGAAAAAGAATGTATTCCAAGTCTATAGTGATTATTCATTAATTTGTAAAAGCTAGTCAAATGGATTTTATTATAAGTAAGATCTTGATAATAAGGGTAGATGGCTCTTTGACAATGAAGATCAAAATACCCAGTCAAGAGCACAGATGGTTCAATTAGCAGAAAAAATTAGTTTCTTTTATTAAATGCATCTTCACCCTATTCATCCAAATTTTGCCCTAATTCTATAAAAGTTGTATTCATCCTAACATGGGCATAAATTGGCAAGATACACTTGAAAGTCTTATACAGACTTTAGAAAGCCACATCTGTTGGTGCTCCCATAATCTTATTTAGAAAGATTACCTCACAACAGATGTTCATGAGTATTCTGGAGAATAAAATACTACAATCATGTAATGTGTACTTCCATAAAAATTTATGCCAAAAAAGCCTATTATGTTTATATGTATGAAATATCAAGAAAATTCCTCATTACCTCCAAATACCTTAGAATATATTTCCTATAAATAAGTACATTTTTCTGTATAACTGAAATGCAACTGTCAAAGTCAGAAAATTATTAGTAAATTGCCACCATATAATCCACATCTATAACTCATACTTTGCCTAGTTTTCTAGTAATATCTTTAAGGGAGAATATTCCAGACTAGAGCCATGTATAGTTTTTATTTAATATTTCTATTTCTATATAATCTATCTTAAAAAAATACTTAACTTTTTTTAACTTTAATTTTTACAATCTTCGAAGCTTTGAAGATTATAGGTCAGATATTTTTACAAGTTCTTGGATTTAGATTGTCAAATTCTTCTTAATAATTACTTTAAGGCATATATATTTAGTGGAATATCATAGAAATGATTTTTTTTTTCTAATTATATGCTATTACTTTACACACATTAGTGGCCACACTTTTTCTGTTAGACACACTATTAGTGATGTTAACTCCGATTATTTGATTAAGGTAAGTTGGCCAATCTTCTCCATTCTAAAATTGTTCTCTTCCCCTTTGCCATTAATAGCTAATACTGAAACTATGTAATATACTACATTCATCATTAAAATTTATTTGTTTATGAACTCAATGTTTTCTATTATTTGTAATGTCTTATAATTTGTTACTAACATTTTTTTTCCCCTGGTGAAAGTGTTCTGATTTTGCGAGTAAGGGTCCCTTAAAGCTGGTTTCCGTGTTGTTGTTGATGTTTTGAGATAGAATCTCACTCTGTCGCATAGGCTGGAGTGCAGTGGGGCTATCTTGGCTCACTGCAGCCTCCATCTCCTAGGCTGAAATGATCCTCCCATCTCAGCCTCCCGAGTAACTGGGACTACAAATGCCCACCACCCACCCTATTAATTTTTGTATTTTTAGTAGAGATGAAGTTTCCCCATGGTGGCCAGGCTGGTCTCAAACCCCTGACCTCAAGTGATCTGCCTGCCTCAGCCTCCCAGAGTGCTGGAATTACAGGCATAAGCCACCATGCGCAGCCTGGTTTCTCTGTCTTTTTGATGTTTCCCTTCATTCTTTGAGTACTGCCTTGATATTTTGCAAAAAGAATATTCTAGGAAAAGCGTTTTCTCTGCCCAATCTTCAAATCAGATATTTTACCAAAAAGTCCTTGTTACTTTAAGTGGAGAAAAACATTTTGAAACCAAGTTCTATATCCCAAATGTGTCCATTGTTACTAAATTGTCACTGCTCTCAGGTCCTCTTACTGAACAAAATTAAGAAAAACACCTATGGGCATACATGCACACATACATTTATATGTTTATTTACATTACTGCTGTCCAATACAATTTTTTAATTTTTTTAAATTTTATATTGCCAAAAACACTTAACATGAGATCTTCCCTCTTAGTCGATTTTTAAGTGTACAACACAGTGCCAGCTTTTGCTCGAGGGCAACAGGCTGAGTTTCTCCAGCATTCAGTGGACTCCAATCCTATCATTTTCAACAAGATCTGAATTCCAACCTTGGAGACTCCACATTCTCCTTTCCAAATTTATTCCTTTTTGAGCACTCCACCCCAGCTCTAAGGGATTATTTAGAATTTTCTTTGTTACTTTATATTAATTCTCCTCTGTTCAAGTCACTATGTGGTTTATGTCTCCTGACTGAATCTTGACTGGTAAAGTACATAAATAAATATAAGTCTGCTGGGATACTTGGGTGTATTTTTAGGAATGAGCTATGTGTGTGTTTCCTGCATGTGTATACACATATACAGACACACAAACACACACACTCTATCTATATTTATATCTATTTACATTATATGCTGTTCAATACACTACTAACTCACTACTAACCACACATTATTATTGAATACTTAAAATGAGACTTTCATGAGAAAAATTAAATATTTAATTTTAAATAATTAATTATTAATTAATATTTATACACACTGCCATAAACATATCAATTTAAAACCATATTTATTTCCATATCTATTTGTAAGTTCAATCTAATGCCACAGGGATTTTTCTAGCGATCATACTTTCCATATTTGCACTCCCTTGCTCCCCACATCCTTACTCATTTACAAACTCAGTCAGTTCTCTTGTGTGTACTCAATCTCTTGTCATTCTCTCCTCACTTCAATTGTGCTTTTGAATCACTCATTGGGTTGCCATCTTTGCCCTGTAATAGATGCTGCTGCCCTCAAGCAGGTGCTCTTCTCACTCTGAAACATATCCAGAGCCATGCTAGTACAGCCTCATTAGCCCACTTGTACCCTAATACACTACACTTAGAAGACTTCATAAGGAAATAAGCTCCTAATTCTTCTCAGGTTCTAATACCCAATCACAATGGCCTTCCATGTGGACACACTTCTCACTGCACTTAGTATATTTTATGATGTACCAGGGTGCCTTTCCTTAGAGGTGTCATCCTCATGCCAGTTGGATTCTATGCACAGAGGCATCCTCTTTTGCAGATGCCCTCCTCACCCTAGATTTTTACACCTCGTGCTGGACTGCCCATCATGCATACTCTACTAACCTTGGTCAGGATTTCACACCCTGTTCTGGCCTATGATATATTTATCCTCTGTTTTGGACACAGATTCCTCTGTTACTCTCTCTCAAATAATGTCTTCGGACTTAATTTTTCAGAGTGGAAATGAAAGGGAATGAAAAAATAGGGAGAGCTATTCTCGCTATTTTACTTTGTTGTCATTATTTTTGATCTATTATTGTAGTAGACCATTCTTGCATTGCTATGAAGAAATACTTGAGTCTGGGAAATTAATAAAGAAAATAAGTTTAACTGAGTCACAGTTCTTCAGACAGTACAAGAAGCATGATGCCAGCATCTACTTCTCCGGAGGGCCTACAGAGGCTTATAATCATGGTGGAAGGCAGAGGGGCAGCAATGCTGTCACATGGTGACAGCGGGAGCAAGAGAGAAAGGGGAGAGGTACGACATACTTATAAACATCCAGATATCACAGGAACTCAAAGACAGAACTCACTCATCATAAAGAGGATGGCACTAACCCATTCATTAACGACATGAATCCAAGATGAAAATACCTCCCGGCAGTTCCACTTCCAACACTGGGGATTACATTTTGACATGAGATTTGGAGGGGACAAAAATCTAAATTATATCAATCACTAACTGACATATCAATATTATCAATGTTATTAAGCTATGATGGTGGGTTTATCTGTTTACTTGTTCTATTTTATCAATTTGTTTTCTCCATATTTTGAGGCATTTTATTAGTAGCATACAGGTAAAATACAACATTTTCTTAGAAAACAAAACTCTCATCATAGAGTGACTGTCTTCATTTTAAATAATATTTTTTGCCATAAAGTCTATGTTACTTGATATTAGTTAACTCTTCCGATTCTATTTTCTTTTTTTCTTTTTTTAAAAAAATACATATATATATTTACTATACTTTAACATCTAGGGTACATGTGTACAACGTGCAGGTTTGTTACATAGGTATACATGTGCCATGTTGATTTGCTGCACCCATCAACTCGTCATTTACATTAGGTATTTCTCCTAATGCTAACCCTCCCCCAGCCAGCCACCCACCAACAGGCCTCAGTGTGTGATGTTCCCCACCCTGTGTCCATGTGTTCTCATTGTTCAATTCCCACCTATGAGTGAGAATATGCGGTGTTTGGTTTTCTGTCCTTGAGAGAGTTTGCTGAGAATTTTGGTTTCCAGCTTCATCCATGTCCTGCAAAGGACATGAACTCATCCTTTTTTATGTCTGTATAGTATTTCATGGTGTATATGTGCCACATTGTCTAAATCCAATCTGTCACTGATGGACATTTGAGTTGGTTCCAAATCTTTGCTATTGAGAATAGTGTCACAATAAACATACTTGTGCATGGGTCTTTATACAGGCAATACTATTTTCTTATTATTAGTCTAAATGTCTTTTTTTATCTTTTTAGATTTAACTTTGTGACTAATTATCCTTTAACGTTTTCACTGAAAATAGAATATAGCTGAGTGCTTTCTTTTCTTAATCTAGTTTGAAGACTTTCACTAAGTTTTCAATGACTGAAGACCTTTATACACAAGATCTTTTTTCTTGTTTAGTTAACATTCACTTCACCCTCCCGTCATGTGAGGAGTATGATTTCCAATCCATTGATGTTAAGCTTGGCTATGTCATTTGCTTTGGCCTGTGGCATTGTGTGGAAATGACTGTCTGGCTAATTCAGTAGAATTTTAAGAAGGCTAGAAGTGTTTATTCATCACTGTCCTCTGCCATGAGAGCAAAAGGTGCCATATAGCAGATGGTTCTTCAGCTTACCTGTAGAATCAAGGAGGCCTAGGGACCACATCTGGACCCAACATGATACTCAGAGAAGGGTGTCTCCAATCAGCAGCAACGTCAGTGAGCTCATACTAATAATGTTTGTTATTGTAAGCCATTATGTTTTTATTTTTATAAATAATATAAAATTGCAGAAGCTGAAAAATTTAGTATTTGATAGAGAAGTGATAAAAGAGAAAATGAGGAATCCAGAAATTCTGAGATTTGAAAGATAAACTCTCAGAACAAACATCACATGTTGTATTAAGAACTACTATATTAAGGCACCTCTGATTGTATTGATTTGTTCCCCAAAGAGATATATTCTTTTTTTTTAAATAAAGCTCAAGTAGAAGGAATTGAGGACATGCTAGCATTAATATCTTCTATGTTTAAAGAATCTGTATTCAAGAGAGGAGAACATTTACTGAAAAGAATTATGCTTATGGTGTGACTGGGATTAATAAAACAGCAAATTATAATAATTAAGGAAAAAATAATTACATTTTGAGACAGATGGATGAACAAAATCACAATCTTAGATTAAGTAAGACTGACAATTTGTGATGGAAATTTGCCTTTGCACATTCAGTACTTTATGGACAGAATCAAACTGAAAAAGTTGCTCAGTGAGCAAAGAACGAATATTCTCTAGCACATTTTCAAATATGTTGAAGTAATATAATAAAACAGAAATGTTCAGAGGGTGAGCCCAAACCCATAAAGAATAATGTCCTAGCAAGCTGCTATCAAGGAACAGTATTAGGGCCTAATCAAAAGAATTCAGAATTTCTACAGATTTCAGCTTAGTGATTTCTATCTCTTCCCCTTCTGGAACAGTACCCTGTTTCACAACCATTGTATTGCACATCTTTCTTTTTCTCTCCTTTTTTTTTTTTTCTTTACTTGTTCCTATTTCTTTTCTTTCTTTTTTCCCATTTTTTGTTGTTGTTCTTAAATTTTAAATTCAAAAGGGATGTCTTCTAGATCTGATGTAGAAATTATTGAAGAAAAAGACTCTGAGCTGTATTTTTGATTGGCTGATACTTTTGGAATATCATTCTTAGGTTTGAATAATTGGTTTTCATATAGAAGCACAGAAACTAAATACGTGTAACTCAAATAGAAGCTTTTGATTATTTCACAAAATTCACTCTTCCTCCCTGTAATCTCAACAAAAGTTACATATATTCCTGCCTTACTGATGTGGTTTCTCATTATGAGTTGTTTTGACAGTGTGGAAGGTGTCAAGAGTGTGCCAGTCCTAAATAGAGATGTTAAGATATACTGTGAATAGGTTTGCTAGGGCTAGCGTAACAAAACACCACAAACTAGGTGTCTTAAACAACAAAACTTTTTGTCTTCATAATTTTGGAGCCTGCAAATTCAAGATCAAGATGCTAGCAGGTTTAACTTCTCCTGAGGCCTCCTTCCTTGGCTTGCAGAATGGCTGCTTTCTCACGGTGTCCTCATAGGACCTTTCCTCTGTCAGTATGCATTTCTGCTGTCTCTTCCATTTTTGTAAAGGGGACTAGTCATACTGGATTAAGGACCCCACTCTCGTGACTGACTTCATTTAACATTAATTATATTTTTAAAGGATCTGTCTTCAAATACAGTCACATTGAGAATTAGGACTTCAGCATATGAATTTTGAGGAGACAAAATTAAGTACATAACATATTACAACCATCACTTTGTGTGCATGCCAAGATAGAAGATTTTTTTTTTTTTCATTTTGGGACCAGGAATGAGAACACAAGTAGAGCAACCCAAACATGCCTGAGGTCTTCTGAAGTAGAGTCATTGTAGCCAAATGCAATTTATTTTTTTAATTTATTACCCAGCCCAAAATGTCATAACTGCAACATTTTGATTGAGAAATAAACATATAAGTCAATAGTAATTTTTACACAATGTATTAGAGCACAATTAACATTTATTATTTCTATTTGTCCCAGTTTTCTATATGTAATTTTTCATCTATTTTAGTATTTTGTTAATATTTTTGTGTTAAAAATTATACTTCCTCTCTAATAAGAAAATTGCATCCTTAGAATTAATTTGAATTCCATTTTGTAGCTATAGTATAATTAATACCTATCTTGATAAGTTTTAATAATATAACATATATGCTATGTGATATAGCAATATACTCTATTTTTTAGTAAGCAAAAATTAGCATAATATTATAAAATGTGAAATTTTTACATTCATGGTTAACTTTCTCATTTCTAATAAGCTCACTTTTTCATTGTTTCACTGATAATAACCCCATTGTTTAACTGATGGCTAATCTTCACTTTGATACTATGTTTATCTCTCAGTGATTTAACCATCTACTTCTATATTTGAAGCAAAAGATCTTAAACCAATGTCATCTACTACAAGCAGTTAAAATATTCCCACAATTAGTCAGTAGAATTTTCAACTTGTAAACTCATTCCAAAAAATAAAAATAGCCATGACAGAATATGCTGTGAAAACATTTCAATATTGGTACTTGTTTATCTCTTGCAAGTTATAGTAGGTTTTCATTGTAAGCATCTGCACTTCAGTAAATTAATTGTTTATATATTTTTCACTTCCATTTAGAGTGAGCAGATCATTCCAATTTCTTAGTTTCAGTAATGAGACTTCTTAAGCCAGAATAACATTTAACATTAGTTTTTCTATTTTATAGTAACACTTACAAAGGGACAGCAATATTCCATGGGACAATCCATGCTTTCTACAATATTATACTGAGCTAAACAAAGAAACCTATCAAGTATTCCTGGATTATAGGTCATTTTGGCTTACAAAATTTGGACTTTTAATTATTGATGTTCACCTATTTAATAAAAACACAGCTTAAAAAGAAAATTTTATTTGTGTACACTGAAGAACATTTTGTAACATTTCACATATTTTATTTGTTTCTTATTATGGGATTTAATCTATACATGAAGATTTGAAAACTAAAAGTGTTTAATATTAGACAAGAAATCATTTAGGCAACTGAGTCTTCAGTCTCCATTTAAGCATCCTTATTTTTCTCTTTATGAAATATATGATTTATTAGATCGAACTTTCTCTCCCTGAAACTGTAGTTTTATCAGGCTAATAGATAGGAATGATAGGAACTGCATCTTCTTTCCTGTTCTGTGTAAAGCAAACAAAGGAAAGAAAAGCTGACAGGATTTCAATAGTGTCAATCAAGCAGAATTGCAAAGATGAAAAGCACAAGGCAATGGCATTCTTGACAAGCTGACAATACCTATGACTCTTGATAGAAATCACTTTGATTCTGGGTGACTGGAATAAGGTGATGTCTGACAGTTGGTTTATACAAGCAACTAAAGACGACAGTAAGAGAAAAGTGAACATATTAAAGACTAAGAAATTCATAGATCACAAGGAAGGGTGATGGAATTCTAATTTTCACTGCAGCCACCATAATAACACTTCCCCTTGTATTTAGAGTTCTTTCTTAGATTTCTAAAACAAGTAAGCCTGGGAGAAAAAAATATATATAATTAACTACATAATCATTTATTTAGTTGTGTATTATTTATTATTTCCTTTCACTAGAATGTTATCCCCAAAGGTCAAATACTTTTGCCTGATTCATTGAGCACAGTAACCTCAAGCAATGGAATAGGACCCAATACATTATATATATATATATATATATATATATATATATATATATAAAATAAACATTTTTATTGGATGAATGAAGTAAAACAATGATGGAATTGTACTCAACTGTCAATTATTTTAACAGAAGTCATGTCAGTAGTATGTGTAAATGTTTAAGACAATATATAAACAGTGAGTGAAAATTTAGCTTCTGTACAGGTGTTGAAAATATATAGATAAAGTATTAGGATAGATTATAGATCCTTATCACCCGTATGTGTGTTATATTCAATATGTTAACGATTTTATTATAGAACTATACTTTTTTGTGTTAAATTTCTCACTCCAGAAAGTGAAAGCTCGTGTACCCTAATAACCATGTCACCATTCGTTCTTGAATACATAAATGACTAAAATTCTCAGCCCTTCTATAGTCAAATAAGATCATGTAATTAATGCAGACCAATGAACAATGAGCAGAAATGGTATTAATTTTATAAAATATCTCAAAAAGTGACTTTAAAAGAAAAAACATTGTAATTATCTTTGAAAATATTTCCTGGGCATGATTTCTACTAAAATTCAACTACTAGTTTAATTTTTAAATTATTATTTTTTCCTCATGATTTGTATCACATTTCATGTTCCTTTTTAATGAGGAGCATTGCAGGAACATTTACAGTTGAGTTCTTTAAAATTTGGTTAAACTTTGAAAAGAATGAGAAAGAGTTGCTCAGTTGGAGCTAGTGTGTGCTTAATTGTGTCTAAATGTGGATACCACAACAATCATTTGTAGTACACATGGAAACAATGTTGACATTTGTCAACAAAACAACACATTTTTGAAAAAGAAAAGAAGAACGAAAGAGATTATTACAGCAGACAAGTATTCAAGAAATCAAACAACGATTTAGGGTGATTCTATGGGAATTACTAAAAATAAGGAAAAACCAATATCTGTGTTTGAGGTGTGAAGATAAGGGAAATTGACAATGAAAAATAGTGGAGGTTTCTAAATTTGATACTCTGCATAGTTGAGTATGTAGATACATGTGTGAAAACACATTTGTGGGAAAGATGCAATCTAAAGATGCTGTTCTAGATTTTAAATGTTTATTATTACATTCTGAGTGGACGTATTTCCTACAGCAGGTACAGAATGTTGTTACATAATCTTTTTAGAACTTCCATAGAATGGCAACAAAGAGAAATATAACAGATAATCACTTTGACCTGTTTCTATTCATTTATTTTTCTTTTTGTATGTTCTGTACATAGATGTAACTTAAATACTAATTTTAAAACATACATTGGACTCAGCAAGCTCTTCTAACATTTTTTAAAACCTTAAATTAAAAAAGAAATCACAGTATAAATATGTTGAACAATCAATATAACAAAACATGTCTTTGCAGTTAAAACTCTTGACCAAATTTTAAGCTTCAGCATCTTATTTTCATTGATTGCCAACTGAACTGTGATAGTGAGCATATTAGTTAGCATTGCTGATATATCTGTATACACTCACACATATATACAGATGTACTCACACATATATACAGATGTACACACACATCTTATTGGTTCTGTTTTTTTTTTTTGCTCTGCACACACACACAGACACATGCATACACACAGAGAGAAATGTCTGTTTTAAAGAATTAGCTTACACTGTTGTGGAGGCTGGCACTCCCAAAATCTGAAAAGCAGGCCAGCAGACTGGAAATTTCGCTAAGAGTTGATGTGATCTTAATAATTGCTTTTGGTGGGGGCAACTTATTCCTTGCTCTTTAAGACCTTCAACTAATTGGATGAGGCCTACTCATGTTATAGAGATATTTCGGTTTACTAAATCTATTCATTTAAAAGCTAACGATAGCTTCTCATCTTCAGCATCTAGACTGGTGTTTGCTCAAAAAACTAGGTATCATATCCTAGACAAATTAACACAAAAAGTAACATATACATTTTCTCTATTTTCAACTTGGCACCCGTGCGATCCTTCTTAAAACATACTAAATCTCCAAATAAGGGCAACAACAAAGTTATACTTCTACCAGCCTGACACAACTACCCTGTGTAAAACAGAAAATGCACTGACTCTTTCCCTACAAGAGGATGCAAAGTTCTTAATGCTCAAGTCTCTTCTTGATATCCTGTAACTTAAATACTATGATGTAATTTAATTGTCATGCACATGAGATGTAAAGTTAATGCATCTTATGTAAAATGAGGGGATAAGACAAGGAAAAAAGAAAACACGTAACACACACAAACACACAAACATATTCCTAATAAATTAAGAAATATGTATTCTTAACAATTACAGTGTTCGTTTCTAGAACTATCAAGTGGCTGTAGCTGTTATTTATAATTACCTTCTTCCACTACTTATTCAATATTCCCTTTGCCTTCAGCAAGCGTATCAGCTGGTCATTGTTCTTTACTTGATGGGGTTACTCAAACTTTCATTCCTGAATGGTCATTAGTAGCTCTGCATGAATTGATTTATAGTTTTCCATTGATTTTAATCACAGTGTATCATAATAGTAAGATATACCTTAAGGGATTGCCTGTATTGAAGAAATACTCTTCTTTACCTTCATTATATAGAAGTAGTTCAACTTCCTCTTAGTAATCAGAATTAATCACCTTATCTAGTACAGTATGTCTATCCTAAGCATGCATTTTGGAACTGGGCAAATATTCACAGAATGTACTTGAGAATCACTGCACCCATATTTAGATAGTCCTAAGCTAGAACTCTATTTATCTCTTAAACTTCATCAGCCCTTTCTCTGACTGTTGGACCACAGTAATGTTCTGGGTCTCCTGAAATTAGAGTCCATCAGAATGGGTGTCCAATGATCCCTCCAAAGTTTGAATATTTCTTTTTCCACTCTGCACAGTCACCTTGTTACAATGTCCTTAGTTCCTTTGTGGAAGACAGGGAGAACGACTGAGTGTAAATCTGGCAGAGCAGGGGGCTCCTTCCTCAACATGACTAAGCCACCCCTTCAATCAAAAGATTTTGGATTTGCAAAATGGCTCAATTCTGAAAATTGAATGAGAGTCTGTGACTCTGTTTCTATGACCCATATTTCACTTATTTTCATTTGACCTAGAACTCTTCCACTTATCAAGTAAAATGATGAATATACTATCCCAACTTCAAGGGACACAATGATCGTTTAGCCAATGCTTTAGGGTTTTGCAAGTGAAAATAATTAGATTTTTTCTCTGGCTCTTTAGTCCATCGCAGTAACGTTATCCACCTTGTCAATTAAAGGCTGCCTCTTGGCCCTGGTTACCCTAGTATACAGTATTTATTTTATTTTATTTTGTTTTGTTTTGTTTTATTTTTTAATTTTTAATTTTATTTTATTTTATTATTTTGTGACAGAGTCTCGCTCTGTCGCCCAGGCTGGAGGGCAGTGGTGCAATCTCGGCTCACTGCAGCCTCCGCTTCCTGGGTTCAAGTGATTCTTCTGTCTCAGCCTCCTGAGTAGCTGGGACTATGGGAGTGCGCCACCACGCCGGGCTAATGTTTGTACTTTTAGTAGAGACAGGGTTTCACCATGTTGGCCAGGATGGTCTCGATCTCCTGACGTCATGGTCCGCCCGCCCTGGCCTCCCAAAGTGCTGGGATCACAGGTGTGAGCCACCATGCCTGGCCATAGGATACAGTTATTGCATTTGGGTTTCCCAGTCAGTGACAGCAGTTTCCACTGTAATTTCTGACTTAAAGAGAAAAATGAGTAACAAAGGAAGCTGTACAACTAAGAGATCCACTGGTAGAAGATAATGTGAAAATCAATAGTTATTCACCATGTTGTATTTTTATATTTCAAAGGAGATTAATATAAAAATAACATTTATCTATGTGATTTTCTATGTGATAATATTTTCTATAATAACATTTAATATTAAAATATTCCATGTTTTTCTTTGAAGTTTTGAATTTCAATTTGGTTAAAATTACCAGTTGCACTAGTTAGTATAATAATTTGGTGTTATTTACAATTATATTTCATTTTAATGCAAATATTTTAAGTCCATAAAAAATGTAGAATTTATGTAAGCAGACAGCTAAAATTAGAATTTATTTAAAACTTTTATTTTTGTGATTTAATAGAAAATGTGGAAAAATACACAAATATCAATAGAAATTCATAAACTAAAAAATTTTATACTAAGCAGATCATTTAAAAATGTTTCTTAATAATAGTTTTTTATTTTATTTTAAACATATCTTGTCTTGAAATGTTTAAATAACTGATATAGAATAAATCCATCAATACCTTATGGAAATAAACATACATTTGTGCGTGTGTGTGTGTGTGTATATATGCAACTTACTATATATACAAATGTTATGTATATATACTATGTAGCTGATATATATAGATATATAGAGATATAATATCTGATATATTATATATACTGATAGAGATAATATCTGATATATATAATATGTCATATATATATATATGAAATATCTGATTATGTAAAAATTTTAGATTCCATTAAGAGTTTATTTGTAACCAGGTTTCTTAACCTGAAATTTTGTGTTTTTTATTCAGGAATTTTGTAAACTTTAAAATTTATATACAAATACTTGCATGCATGTATTTTCCTTTTGTGGACGGTTGTAAGTTTCTTCAATTTACTATAATTCTATTACAAAATGTGGAATTAAATGTTTTTATAACAATAATACTCTGTATTCATTTCACATATTGGAAAACTGTATTAATGAAATTAGTTAAGATTGCCTTTATTATATACTGCCATAAGGCATTTTAAAAGGAATGTTCATGGGTAGTCAGTGTATATATTTATGGCATATATGAGATATGGTGATACAGGAATACAATATATAATAATCTTAGCAGGGTAAATGGGATTAACCCTCACCTCAATCATTCATCATTTCTCTGTGTTACAAACATTCCAATAATACTCATTCAGTTATTCTAAAAGTTACAACAAATTATTGTTGGTTATAGTCACCTGGTTGTGCCATCAAATACTAGATCTTATTCATTGTATCTAATTATATATTTTTACCCATTAACTATTCCCAGTTCCCACCTACCCCACACACTACCACAATCAACCTCTTGTAAACATTATTCTATCTCCATGAGTCAACTGTTTTGATTTTTAGCTCCCTGATGTAGTTTGTCTCTGTGTCCCAACCCAAATCTCACCTTGAATTGTAATCCCCATAATGCCCACGTGTCAAGGGCGGGACCAGCTGGAGGTAATTGAATCATGGGAGTAGTTTCCCCCATGCTGTTCTCATGATAGTGAGTGAGTATCATGAGATCAATGGTTTTACAAGCCTCTGGCATTTTCCCTGCTTGCCCTCATTTTCTCTCCTATCACCCCTCGAAGTGGTGCCTTCTGCCATGATTGTACATTTTCTGAGACCTTCCCAGCTATGCAGAACTGTCAGTCAATTAAGCCTTTTTTCTTTGTAAATTACCCAGTCTTGGGGATTTCTATATAGCAGTATGAAAACAGACCAATACACCACCACAAATGACTGAGAATATGAGAAGTTTGTCTTTCTGTGCCTGACTTGGTTAACTTAACATAATGTCCTCCAGTTCCATCTAAATTGTTGCAAATGCAGAATCTCATTTCATTTTTATGGATGAATAGTACTCCATTGTGTATATGTGTCACATTTTCTTTGTCCCTTCATCTAATGATGAGCACTTGAGTTACTTCCAAATCTTGGCTAGTGTGAATAGTGCTGCAATAAACATAGGAAGGCAAGTGTCTCTTTGATTTACTGACTTCTTTTATTTGGATATATACAACTACCCGTGGGAGTGCTGGGTCATATGGTATTTCCATCTTTAATTTGTTGAGAGACTTCTGTACTGTTTTCCATGATGGTTATACTAATTTACATTTCCATCAACAGTGTCCGAGAGTTCCTATTTCTCCATATCCTTGTTACCATTTGTTATTGCCTGTTTTTGGATAAAAGACATTTTAACTGGCGTGAGATGATATCTCCTTATAGTTTTGATTTGCATTGCTTTGATGATCAATGATGTTGCGCACCTCTTCATGTACCTGTTTACGATTCATGGAACTTATTTTAAGAAATGTCTATTCAGAACTTTTGCCCATTTTAAAATCAGATCATTAGATTTTTTCCTATCAAACGGAGTTCCTTGTATATTCTTCCTAATCCTTTGTCAGATGGATAATTTGCAAATATGCTCTCACATTCTGTAAGTTGTCTCGTCACTTTGTTGATTGTTTCCTTTGCTGTGCAGAAGCTTTTTAACTTGTCATTCCATTTGTCCATTTTTGCTTTGGTTGTCTGTACTTTGGGGGTATTACTGAAGAAATCTTTGACCAAACCAACATACTGAAAGTTTCTCCAAAGTTTTCTTTTAGTGGTTTCATACTTTTAGGTATTAGGTTTAAGTCTTCAATCCACTTTGACTGGATTCCTGTATATGGAGAGAGATAGAGATCTAATTTCATTCTTCTGCATATACATATGCAGTTTTCCCAGTACCACTAATTGAAGATATTGTCCTTTCCCCAAAGTATATTGTTGGTATCTTTGTTGAAAATTAGTTAACTGAAGATGTATGGATTTATTTTTTCTTGCTTTATACTATGCCATTAGTCCATGTGTCTGTTTTTATGCCAATACCACAGTTTTACTTACTATAGCTCTGTAGTATAATTTGAAGTCAAGTAATGTAATTCTTTCAGTGTTGATATTTTTTTTCTGAATAAGGCTGTTTTAAGTCTTTTGTGGTTCCATATAAATTTTAAAATTATTTTTCTTGTTGCTATGAAGAATGTCTTGGTATTTTGATAGGGATGGCAGTGAATTTGTAGATTGCTTTGGGTAGTACAGACTTTTTAACAATAGTGATTCTTCAAATATACAAACATGAAATATCTTTGCTTTTGTGTGTGCCCTCTTTAATTTCTTGCATCAATGTTTATTAATTTTCACTGGAGAGATCATTTACTTTTTTGGCTAAATTTATTCCTAGCTATCTTATTTTATTTGCAGTTATTGCAAATTATAATACTTTCTTTTTTTCAGAATCTTTACTGTTGGCATACACAATAGCTACTGGTTTTTGTATGTTGATTTTGTATTCTGATAATTTCTGAAGAAGTCTTTAAGCTTTTCAAATTACAGCATCATGCCGTCTGCAAAAAAGGATAACTTGATGTCTTCCTTTTTGATTTCTCTTCTCTGATTGCTGTAGCTGGGACTTTCAGTACTTTATTGAATAACAGTGGTGAAAATGGGAATCACTGTCTTGTTTCACATCTTAGAGGAGAGACTTTCAGTCTTTTTCTCATTTAGTATGATAGTAGCTGTGAGTCTGTCATATATGGTTTTTATTGTGTTGAAATCTTTTTCTTCTATGCCCAGTTTTAATATTTTTATTACTATAAATGGGTTTAATTTTATCAAATGTTTTTTCAGCATCATTGAAATTGTTAAATGTTTTTTTCCTTCATTCTGCTGATCTGATATATCACATTGATTTTCATATGTTGAAATATCCTTATATCCCTGGGATGAATCCCTGTTGGTCATGAAAAATAATCTTTTTAATGTGTTGTTGGACTTAATTTTCTGGTACTTTGCTGAGGATTTTTGCATCAAAGTTTATCAGAGATATCAGCCTGTAACTTTCTTTTATTGATATATTTTTGGTTTTGAAATAATGGTAATACTGGACTCAAGAGATATGTTTGGAAGTATTCCTTCCCCCTCTATTTTTTATATAGTTTCAGTACAATTGATATTGGTCTTCTTTAAATGTTTGGTATAATTCAACAGTGAATCAATCAACTATCATGATTTTCTTTGCTTGGAGATTTTTATTATATTTCCAATTTTGGTACCTGTTATTCATCTATTAAGGTTTTGGATTTCTTCATGATTCAGTCTTGCTAGATTTTCTTGGAATTTATTCATTTCTTCTAAATTTTTCAAATTATTGGCGTATACTTTCCTGCCAATAATAGTTTTTGTCTTGAAATCTTTTATCTGCTATAAATATACTACTGCTTTTTATTGGTTTCCATTTGCATGGAATATCTTTTTCTACCCTTTATTTTTAGTCCATTTCTGCCTATATAAATGAAGTTGTGTGTAGGCAACAGACAATTGGATTTTGTTTTTTCATTCATTCAGCCATTTTGTGTCTTTTGAATGGAACATTTAGTGGATTTATATTTAATGTTATTATTGATATATAAGGATTTACTGCTACCATTTTGTTGTTTTCTGGTTGTTTTTAGATATTTTTTTTCCTTTCTTCCTGTCTTTCTTTTTGTGAATATGATTTTCTATGGTTGTATCTTTTAATTTCTTGCTTTATATTTTTGTGTATATGTTGTTGGTTTTTTGATTTGAAAATACCATGAGGGTGGCAAAGTACATCCTATAACCTGGTATTTTAAACTGATGACAATTCTAATTACAAAAATCAACTAACAAACAAGCAAAATAAAAACTAATAACAACTCTACATTTTAATTTCTTCCCTACAAGTTTTAACTTTTTGCTGTTTTTATTTATATCTGATTACATTGTCTATGTCTTAAAAAGTTGTTGTAGTTATTATTTTTGCTAGGTTTGTCTCTTGGTCTTCCTACTCTAGATATTAGTAGTTTACACACCAGGGTTAATGTTATAATGTTTTGTATTTGTCTGTATATTTACTGTTACCAGTGAGTTTCGTACTTTCAGATGATTTCCTTCAGCTCATTAACACCCTTTTATTCAAATTGAGTAAATTTCTTAAGCATTTCTGTAATACAGTTCTGGTATTGATGAAATTCTTCACCTTTGTTTGTCTTGGAGAGTATTTATTTCTTCCTTATGTTTAAAGGATATTTTCATTGGATGTAATATATTAGGATAAAAGTTGTTATTGTTTCCTTCAAAGCTTTGAAAATATTGTGTCACTCTCTCCTGGCCTGTAATGTTTCCACTAAGAAAACTGTTGTCAGTCATATTTGAGCTGCTTTACCGTTTTTTGTTTTTTGTTTTTTGTTTTTTTTAATTTTCTATTTCTGCTTTTAAGATACTTTCTTTTCCTTTACTTTTGGTAGTTTGATTATTAAATGTCTTGAGGTAGTCTTACTTGGGTTAAATCTGCTTGGTATTCTCTATAACCTTCTTGTATTGGAATAGTGCTATATTTCTCTGGCTTTGGAAGTTTTCTATGATTATCCCTTTAAATACACTTTATACACCTAACACTTTTTCTACCTCTCCTTTAAGGTCAGTATCTTAGATCTGTCTATTCTGAGGCTATTTTCTAAATCTAGAGGCATGTCTCATTATTTTTTATTCTTTTTCTTTTGTCTCCTCTTACTGTATATTTTCAAAAACTCAATTATCAAGGTCACCAATTCTTTCTTCAGCTTAATTCTGCTGTTGAGAGCCTCTGTTGCATTCTTCAGTTTTTAAATTAATTTTTTCAGCTTCAGAATTTCTGCCTTATTCTTTTTAATTATTTTAATCTCTTTATTAAATTTATCTGATGAGATTCTGAATTCTTTCTCTGTGCTATCTTGAATTTTGTTGAGCTCCCTCAAAACAGCTGTTCTGAATTATCTGCCTGAAAGTCACATATCTCCGTCACTCTGGAATTGGTCACTGGTGCCTTATTTAATCCATTTGGTAAAGGTCATGTTTTCTTGGATGGTCTTGATGCTTGTGGACGTTTATCGTTGTTTGGGCATTGAAGAGTTAGGCATTTATTGTAATATTTGCAGCCTGTGTTTATTTGTATTTGTCCTTCTTGAGAAGCCTTTCCAAGTGTTCAAAGGGAATTGAGTGTCTTGATCTAGATATTTGGTTCTGCATTCATATGTACATTAGGGGGAATCCCAAGCCCTGTAATGCTGTGACTCTAGCAGACTCATAGAGGTACCAATCTGACGGTCTTGCATAAGGTATTAAAGAATTCACTGGATTATAAGGCAGAGTCTTTTCTTTGCTTATTTTCTCCTCCCCAAAGCAGTCTTTCGACCCATGCTGAGCTGCCTGGAATTGGGGTAAGAGTGTCACAAGAACTCCTGTGGTCACCAACACTGGGTCTGTGCTGAGACACACCTGAAGCTAGTACAATACTGGGTATTACCCAAGGCCTGTGGTGACTTGTGGCTCAGCTGGTACTAAAGTTTCAAGACAAAGTCCCCTTTATTTTTTTCTTTACTTTCTGCAAGCAGAGGTGGTCTCTTCCTGTGACTCCCACAGCTGAAAATGTGTTGGGTCATGCCTGAAGTCTGCACAATACTAAATTTTGCCCAAGGCCTGTGGGGACTGCTGCCTAACTATTGGTGATATTTATTCAAGGCCCAAAGGCTCTTTTGTTAGCAGGTGGTGAATTCTGCAAGAACAGAAACCTTCTCTTCAGGGAAGTGGGTTCCCTTCTGGTCCAGGGTATGTCCAGAAGTGTCATCCAGAAGCTATGGCCTGGAACGGGGACTTCAGGACTCTGCCCGGTGCTGGTTTCACTGTGGTTCAGCTGGTATCCCCAGTTTCAAGACAAAGTACTTTTTACTCTTTCCTCTCCTTCTGGAGTTATAAGCTGCACTGCCTGGAGTTGGAAGAGGGGTGATGCAAGCACTCCCTTGGCCACTCCAACTCATGACTCACTAGGTTGTGTGCACCCCAAATCCACTGACTCTGAGCCCAGTAGAGCACCAGGACTTGCCCAGGAATTGCAATCCTCTTATCTTGATATAATGTAAAAACCAGGTACTGAGGTTACTAACCTGATTTTTGTTTCTTATGAAGGTACTTTCCTGTGTGGATAGTTGTTAAATTTGCTGTTCCTGTGTAGGGGATGATGGCTAGATGTTTCAATTTGGCCATCTTGCTCTGCTTTCCCTATAAGGTACTTTAAAAAATTCTAAACAGTTTTCTGCCCAAAGAGCCTTGGGCTTGTTTGAGGTGTCATATTTAGTGTAAGTATTTATCTTCATAGTCTGAGGCCATGTAAATAAACAGATGAGGTGTGTGAAAAGCCAGGATTGTCTTTATTACCTACCGTCATAAGGTATCCTTTTTTTTTTTTTTTGAATTCTAAGTAGTTGTCTGCTCAAAGAGTCATGGGCTGGTTTGAGGTGTTATATTTAGTGTAAGTATTCATCTCCATGGCTTGAGACCTTGGAAATAAACAGATGAAGAGTGTAAAAGGTCAGAGTCAGATATAAAAATTTCACACGGAAGCACATAAAAATGCCTCTATTATGTAAAGTAGGACTCTGTCCTCTCTAAATCTACATTTTTATGAACTGTAATTATTTCATATGGGTGGTAGAAATGGTTTGCTAGAATATCACTCTTTACAGCTAGAAAAATAACTCTGAAAAATCACAGAATAATTTTAAATTAGCATATATTTAAAGCATGTACATGGTAACATTATTGTTTGAAACCAAATTTTTTCTGTTTAAAATAGTTATTTGAAACATCAATTTTCATGCATATTGGTAGTGCACATGGGGCAAAGATCTTTTCAGTACTTCCAAATCTAAGAGGGCTAGTGTCAGAGTGATACTTCATGAAATGCACCACATTGGGGAGTCTGACCATGTTTGATTTTCAGTAGAATCATTGAGTGTCCTATTCACCAACACTACCAAATCTAGAAATAATGCATTTTCACTAGCAGATTGTTTCCTTCAATTCCTTGTTTTCACACTTTCCTTTCATCTGTTCTGATTTTTTCTGCTTCCTCACAAACACTAGTAGATTATAGTCTACTTACATGTTCCACATCATTCCACTAATAATATCTCTAATCCAAATAAAAAAAAATCAGTTGAGGTTGAAGTCATTAAGATTTAAGAAATTTATAATGAAATAAGTGATATTGATAACATAACAATTCTTTTCATAAATATTTACTTTGCATATCTAAAACTAAAAAAATACACAATTTGCTTTGCCTAATTAAATCGTTAGTTTTACTATACGGCAAATTAGATGGGCTGCACAATGAAATATTAGTACTGAAAAATGCATTTGCTAAAAATACTAACGGGAATAGAAATGACACAGAATTTTGTGCTGCTTTGCCAGCCAGAAATCTCTGTGGTCGGTGGTGTCTCGGCCCGGGCTTTACTAGGGCTTGCTGGGTTCACTCTGCTCCCTCACTCAGGCAGGCTGTGCTTGGCTATGGCTACCAGTCGGGATCGCACACCCACCGCAACTCTGGGCTCAGTCTACAGCTGATCTGGGTGTGCCGTGACCAACTTCTGTCTTGGGTGCCAGTGTCTGGATGAAGGGGATGTGGCAGTGACCAAAAACTCTTAGATACCAGCAACAATGGAGCCTCAAGGGATGTTACAGCTTTTTCTCAGGGAGTCCCAAGGTTTAAGCCACCGGGAAGTGTTGCAGCTCCCATTCGGTCCTGCTGCCCACAGCTTGTTGAGTGGGGGGCATGTGGTGCTCAGCGGTTTTTTCACTTCCATAGCTCAGCAAGTCCGAGAGAGGCTGACAGCCCTATTTCTCACCTGCCATCTGTCAGATTCCAGTGTCTTTCCCTGTGACCAAGAGGACTGAGGTAAACGGACACCAGAGAGTGAGCAAAGCAGAGAAGAATGATACTGAGTGACAGAAAAGCTCTTGACAACGAGAGGGGACCTGAAGTGGATAGCCCTTTGTCTGAATGGGGGCCTGAAAATGCTTGTCTTGTCTGCGAGGCTGATTCTGGGGTTTTCATGGGCTCAGAATGGGAGAATTAATGCTGATTGGTCTACTGGCGGGCCTGGAAAAACTACCTTTTGATTGGCTAAAAGGTAACGAGGAATGTCTCACTTCGGCTGTGGACTCCATCCGGAACTGGTACTTCAGCTTTCAGGCCTCAGGCTGTCTCTGTCTTGAGGGTCAGGTTTCCCTGGGGACCCGTTTCTCTCTGCCTTGGAATTTGTCTGTCTCTGGCAGCTATCAATACTTTAACTTTATTTTTCTCAAATATGTGATAATCACTAATCACAGCATCAGTTTGTATTTTCCTGAGCATGATGGAATATATGCAAATATATTTACTTTCTTCATTTACGATAAAATAATTATTTTATCCTTTTATGTGGAGAATTTCAATTTCTACTCTAAATACATAAAGGTAAATTTTTTTTAGGTACTGCTTTTGCTATGTATCATGACTGTTTACATGTAAGGTTATTATTATTCCCTTTACTTGTTCCTTTTTCAGATGAAATCAACTTGCTTTTTTTTGGCTCATTATTTTCAATACCTTAAATATTTCATATCTATTAGCTCTATTAACATTTGTGACCTTAAATGCAAATTTAAATGTGCAAAAACAAAAATAAATTCATTTTGTATGATTTCTCTAATTATACACCAATAACAATTTGTCAATTATGATAATTTAATGGATTACAAGTAACACATAAATAAATTATATAAAAAGATCTGGTTTCTTTCTTTCTTAAGAAAATTAAATTGTTATTTGAATTTAAAACACACTATACCCTCATTCTTAAATTTTGCACAATTTACACATATGGGCTCTCCTATGACATTCTCCATTATGAGTTTTAAGCCCATATGTGTAAATTGTGCAAAATTTAAGAATGAGGGTATAGTGCGTTTTATATGAAAAAAATATTTTATCTCAGAACATAGGCTGATATGTGAATAAAGGTCATACCATTCTTAAACAATCCATATACTGACCATGAGCTACTCTCAGAGGTACCTGAAATACTGTGACATTATGTTTTGAGACAATTAGATTTTTAGTTTGTATTACCATTGTGGGTAATATTCAGAAATTATTCTTAATTAAATATTTTCCAAAGATTTAAAATTAAAATTACCAAGGATTTAAGATTCTAAAGAGTCCAATTTATCTCCTTCTTATAAGAACATTTGGTGGTGTTGGTTTAAGTGATAAACTGCATAGTTGATATTAAGTATAAATAATAAAAATTACATATAGTATTAGATGAACTATTTAAAGTGTTAGAGATTCTACTTTAAGGGACATTTTGGAAGCTTACATAGTTGAACAAAAATATAGTTTAGTATTTCCTGTTTTCTCTCGTCTTTTAAGATGTCATTCTGCTATCAGTGTATCTGTAGTTCCTGTATTTTATCTAAATAGAATTTTATTTAATGGGATATAATCTTTTTATAAAGTTAACATTTGTTACCTTAAACGCAAATTTAAGCTATCAAAAACAATGAGCTATTTTCGCCATGTGTTAAGGGGCTTTTGGTTTCCTCTTTACCGATATACTGGTCTTTATCTACTTTTAAAATAAAATACAAAAAATAAAAGAGATATAATATCAAACCGAATGGCACTGTTTTATTTAATATGTGAAACGTCACTCAAGAACCTTTTGACTTCTCTATCTTAATTGCAATAGTTTTAAAATTTGTATATAATTTAAATTGCTATGTATCTTACTTTTCAAGATATCCAAAGGTTAGTCTTGTAACTCATTCTTTTTTACGATTAGCATACTGTAAAAACATGTTTCTATATTATTAGATTAAAAAACAATGTATCGAGTTTCAAGAATTCATAAATTTATTAAGTTATTATGACTTTCCTATTTGCTAGGCAGATGTACAGTGCTAGAGGTATCTAGTAATATCAAATCATATTAATTAGAGTGAGGAAATTCTCTAAGCATAATAAAGGGAATGAAATACATAGCTTGACATATAGCTAAAGGTTTGCTTATTTATTTTTCCAAAATTGTGGTAAATTATTTGGAAATACAGATAATAATTTATTAGGCATGATTAAAATAATGTTCCTACTGAAGTGTTGCTTAATCTCTGGCATTTGATTTCTTCCTATAAACACTCCTAAATGCCTTAACATCCTCTATAGAAAACCACAGTCTACTTTTGTCTGCTTCTTGCATCTGTTCATATGTCCTACCTTTAACCACATGTGTCATATTCTATCACTATTTTGTTCCTTGGCATATCTGTCTTAGTCAGTTTGGGCTGCTATGATAAACTACCATAAACTGGGTAGTTTAAGAGTAACTGAAATTTATTTCTGGAGTCTGGGAAGTCCATGATGAAGGCACCAACTAATTTGGTGTATGGGGTGGGCTGCTTTCTGGTTCACAGTCAGTGCCTTCTCCCTGTGTCCCCACATAGTGGAAGAGGCAAGGATGATTTTTCAGAACTATTTTATAAGGGTACTAATTTTATTAAAGAGGCCCAAATACTCCCCACCTCCCAAAGACCTCATCTCCCAATAGTATCAATTTGGAGATTAGAATTTCGACATATGTATTTGGGGGTTATATAAATATTCTGATCATAGCGAGTGGTTATGAGGCCATTGGAAGCAATTAGTTTGTCTTTTTACTGTTTTAATATCCTAATTTCTCACTGTAGGTAATTCATCATATTATTTACATGCTGCTGAGCAGGAAAGACAACATTATATGACAATATACAAAAAGTGAGTAGAGTAAACATAATGCTTTCAAGTTAGTGTATGTAGGTGAGAAATAACAGTTCTTAAAAAGAAGTTGGTTTTTAATAAATAATACCAGTAGAATCAATCTTAAGACGTAAATTTGGAATATTTTCTGAAGACAATGCACTTCTAAGGATACAAGGCAAAATGACTATATAACATGAGCGTATGCTTTCAAAGAACTCTAATACACATAATTATAGAAATGTCCAAGAATGTACAAATAGTGGAAGTCTTTCAGTGGGATTGGCAGCTAAGAAAGAGTGCTACTCACTTTTGAGAAATTTGAGAGTTTTCTCTTTAATAACTTTCATATATGAAATAAATTTAACTGCTGGCTTAGGGTTACCTTGTCATTTACCATCACTGAAGCTTTACTTCAGTATTTACATTGAATGTAAGTTTGAAGAACTTAATAAACAATTTTTAATTTGAAGAGACCAAATACAAGGACAAAAATGAGCAGTGGTGAAAATTGCTAAGCACACTGGTTGGTAATACAAATCATCAGCATATTTCTACATTGGGGGTACAGATTGTAAGAAAAACAGTTTATGTCAAAGTATGGTGTGTGTGTGTGTGTGTGTGTGTGTGTGTGTGTGTGTGTGTGTGTTCTGGGGGAGAACCAGAGTGGAGATACAGCAATAACTTGCTTATAACATCATGCATGTGAATATTTCCACAAATATAGGCAAGGGACAGGCACAAATATAATTGGAAGGTAGATTAAACAGAAATTCTAATAAACCCTAACTTTTAGCTTAAATTAAAAAAAAAAAAAAAAAGAATGAGGCATTGGACAAAAGTAAATCGCCTTCTAGGACGGCTCGTAATTCTGGTCGTCATATGTCATAATGGGCTGTCAGATTAATTACTTTTTGTGGAAGAGCCTCTCAAGCTAAAAGCCTGAAGAAGTTTAAAAATATGCTGCTAAGTTAAGATAGTAAATAAAACTTCTCTAAATAATTGTTTGGACCTTAATAATTGCACCATTCACCCCACCCCTGCGCCCCACCACCCCAAAAGGAAGACATATATATCAAGAACAACAAGAAAGAAACAGAATCCTGAAGCACACCATAGAGGTAGTACAGATACTTTCTTTTTGCAAGCATTTGGCTGATAATAAGATGGAATTTCAAAAATTCTCATTAATCTCTTACAATATTTGCAAAAATGAAAACAATTTCCTATAATTATTTTTTCAGAGAAGACAAAGTTCAAATAAACATTGAGCTTGATTTTCTTTGTGAAGGAAATAAAGTAGTAGAGATCTACAATAATTTCAGGGAAAATATCAATTCAGGAGGTCATTACTCAGTGCCAATCGTATGTTGCCACACTTCCAAGTTATTGGCGTGATGTGTGGAGTTAGATAGTCACCGAAATATCAGGAGAAAGACCATGGTCCAGGTATTCTAACTATGTTTCTAATAAATTGTGTAGACCATCTCAACTGAGTTGTGCTGCTCACTATATCTGCTAGAACACATGTATGTCTGCACACATACATGCATGCACACACAATTTCTTCAGTGCAAACCAGGCAGTCCTCACCGAATAACTCAAAGATGAAGAAAAAAAAGCCATATATATTTGCATACTTAAAAAAAAAAAACACAAGGTGTTTGACTTAAAAAAAAAAAAAAAAAACGAAATGTATTCTCTCGCAGTTTTGAAGCCTAGAACGCTAAAATGACAGCATTGCCATGCTCCTGTGGAAGGCGATCAGAAAGGACCTCTCTCCTAACTTTTTGTACTTCCTTATCTCTGGTAGCCTAACTCCAATCTTCACGTTTATCCCTGTTTGTGTTGGTATCTATGTCCAAATTTCCTCTTCTTATGAGGACACAGTCGTATTGCATTAAAACCCTCCTAATGACCTCAACTTAATTGATCATATTATAAGAAGCTGTTTTCAAAAACGCTATTTCCAAATTGCATTCTGAGGTAATGGAGTGAGAACTCGAACATATTAATTTTGGGAGAAACAAATGCATACCACTTCTATCCATGAGCAAAATGAAAACAAATATAAAGGGACTTATACAGTACAAGTGTACTATAATAAATTTAGAACCATTTGACTTTATAAAGCAACAGACAAAATGTAAAGCAGTAGTCTTTTATTTAAAAGAAGCTTTTCTTAAAGCAGGCGATGTGAGACATATAATGAAAGTATATTGGGGCATTAAAATAAATATCAAAATGCAAATCTTTATTTAAAGCAACTGTAATAAAAATTAGCATTGCAGAAACTTTAATCTGCTGTGAAGGAAAAACTTGACATTAATACTCAGAAAGCACATAAAAATATATTAAGATGATAAGATGAAGAATGAGAGACTTGGAGAAACAAAAAAATCAGAAACAATATACTAACAATGTGTCCCTGATTTAAAAGATCAAGACATAGAGAATATAAAATTATCTAAATACATAAGAACTTATCTGAGTTATAAGTGCTCAGTCTATAAATTTTATAGATTTCCCATAATGTCAAGTAAAATCAAGGTAAAATAACAAACATCCAGAAATATGCTTTTAAATGTAAAATAAAAATGACGTAATAAAAATAAATTGCCTGCAGTATATATTAGGATGCTAACTGGCCATTGATTCTGAAATCCAGAACACCATAAGAGAAAAAGAGACCTCTACAATTAAAATTAAGGTCGTTGAATACACATGTTTATTGGATTTTAGCCAACAGTCTTGCTTCAGAGGTAACCAGGATCTTGAGTTGGATAGACATTTTTTTTTTTGCACTCTGATGATTATAAACTTATTACCTATATTACATTAATAAGTTATATGTAATATTGTTATATGTGCTTTATATAATTATATTAAAGTAAGTGCATCCTTTGCAACTTGCCTTTTATAGTGAAATGGTAACACATTAACGTTCCAAAATATATTTCTTGAATTGGTTTATTCTTTCACTCTTAACTGTTAGCTACACTTTCATATATATTGCATACTAATTAAGTAATTCCCAGGTCATATTGTATCTTTCCTTGAACAGTCACTTCTTTCATATTCCACATCTCATTTTCAAGTAAACTCTCCAATATAGCTAAGAAAAGATAATTATTATATGAAAATAAATAAAATTATTAAATATAAAAAACAACAAAATGCTAATGATATAAGCATAAATTAAATTGAAATATACTCCCATTGGTTATTAAAGACTGAGAAGATGTCTGTGACTCAATGTGAAACTCCTCACGTTATTTACTTGATAGTTTAAAGTCCAAAATGTTGCCTCTGTTTTACTTAGTTTTAGCAAGGAGGAAATTGGAAAAAACTTTGGTTCTCTTCAGCAGAGGCAGTACCCAGGGAATATGTTCCCCCTTCAGCATCTTCATCAAGTACTGTAAGTTTTTGAATTAATTCAACACCAAGTTCAAATTCAATTTCACAAAATCAATCAAACACAATTGCTGAGGATATATGAATATATATATGTGTGTGTGTGTGTATGTATATATATTTAGTTTGGATCTGAGAGAATGACATACAATGGTTACAAGACATTAGGACCTTCCTCTTTATGGTATAAGAATAAGATATACTTCCCATGTCCTTATTAATATCCACCTTAAGATGCTTAGTTTTATTTTGCATACTTAGAACAGCATTCAAGAAATTCCATTGCACTCATAAAATTTGTAGTGATGGCTTGCCTTAATCTTTAAGTCTTACTGAGTCTCTGTATTAGTCAGTGTTCTCTAAAGAGACAGAACTAATAGGATAGATGTATATATGAATCAGGAGTTTATTAAGGAGTACTGACTCACAGGATCACAAGGTGAAGTCCCACAATAGGCCTTCTGCAATCTGAGGAGCAAGGAAGCCAGTCCCAGTCCCCAAACCTCCCAGCATTCCTATCCCAGCAAGGCTGACCTACAGCCTCTACAAACAATTTCAGCTTACTCCACTAAGGAACTAGTAGACACCGCTGAGGTTGAAAACAATTTTTAAAATATATTACAAAGACACTGCATTGTTGTACACCTTCTGAAGCAAACCCAAAGCAACCTACACAATGAATGATATAGTTATGTCTATAGAAGATAGTATTTTCCTACAACAGCAACTGTTATACCAGATAAACATATATCAATATATTGACAGAAGAAATATAAAAAATAAAAAGCAAGAAAATTTGAGACCTCCTAAAGAACATAATAATTCTCTGGTAACAGATCCCTCCAAAAAAGAAAATTTATCAAAAGTGTGAAAAGCAGTTAAAAATAATAATCTTAAAGAAATTAAGTGAGCTACAAGAAAATACAGGTAGACAATTCAGTGTAATCAGAAACAATTCATGATCTGAATGAGCAATTCAACAAAGAGATAAATTTCAACTAAAAAGAACGAAACAGACATCTTAGAACTGAAGAACTCATTGAATAAAATATAAACTACATCTGAAAACTCCAACTGACTATATCAAACAGTAGAATTTTAGAACTTAAAGAAATGTCATTTGAAATAACCTAGCCAGATGAAAATAAAAAAATAAAAAATAATGAACAAAGCACACATGAAATATGGCACAGCATAAAGTGCTCAATTTTTCATATTTTTGTTGTCTCAGAAATATGAGAAAATTAAAGTGATAGAAAAATTATTTTAAACAATGAGAACTGAAAAACCTCTTAAATTTAGCAAATAGATTAAGACATTCAAACACAGGAAGCTTAGAGATTTCTAAATAAATACAACTCAAAAAATTCTTCTCCATGGCACATTATTGACAAACTGTTAAAAATCAAAGACAAGAGAGAATTCTGAAAATAGCAAATGTCTCATCACTTATAAGGAAATCCATCTCAGACCAACAGTGAATTTCTCATCAGAAACCTTACAGACTAGAAGAGAATGGGATGATATATTCAAACTGCTGAGTGAAAACAAAAATGAAACATACAAAAAAAATCACCTGTGAGTTAAGGATACTGTATCCATCAAAGTTACCCTCCATGAGTGAAGTTAAGCAAAAGCTGAAGAAATTCATCATCACAGATGAACTCTAAGAAGTCTTCAAGGAATTCTAAACTGGAAAGTAAAAAAAAAAAAAAAAAGATGATATCTACCATCATAAAAACATGTGGAAGTATAAAATACACAGGTAAAGCAAACATGCAAATAAGGAAAGAAGACTCTAATATTATTGCTACAAATGACAATGAAATTATAATCATAAAAATTAAGAAAATTAAAGAAAGAATTAATAAAATGACAGGACTAAGTCCCCACTTATTGGTAAATACCTTGAATTTAAATAGATTAAGTTTTCCACATAAAAGATATAGCCTAGTTGAATAGATAAATAAGTGACCCAACTATATGTTTTCTAGAACAAATTTATCTCACCTGTAAAGTCACATATGGACCGAAAGTAAAGAGATGAAAACTAAATTTTATGTAAATAGAAACCAAAAGCAAACAAGATTCGCTATACTCATATCAGACAAAATGGACTTTAAGTAAAAAATAGTAAATAAAAAGAGACATAGACAGTCATTATATAAATGCTGAAGGGATCTCTACTGTCAGTATTAGAACTGTCATCTAGACAAGAATCTAACAAAGAAACATTGGATATAAATTGAACATTAGACCAAATGGACTTAAAAACCTTTTACAGAGAATTTTTTTTCAGCATGTACAGAATACACATTTTTTCTCATTAGCACATAGAACATTCTCTGCAATAAAGCCATATGTTAGGACACAAAACAAGTCTCAACAAATTTTAAAATATCAAAATTATCAAATGTCTTCTCAGACCACAATGGAATAAAACTAGAAATTAATAACAACAGGGGATTTAAAAATTATACTAAACATGGGTTTAAACAACATGCTCCTGAATGACCATTGAGTCAAGGAAGAAATAAAGGAGGGGAAAAAAAACACAGAAGCAAATTAAAGTTGCAACATATGAAAATCTGTGGGATACAGCAAAAACAGTGCTAAGGGGAAAGTTTATAACAGTAAATGACTATATCAGAAAAGTAGAAAGGTTTCAAATAAACAATCTGAAGACCCAACTCAAGGAACTAGAAAATCAAGAGCAAACCAAACCCCAAATAAAGAAAAGAGAAGAAATAATGCAAATAATACAGATTAGAACATCAGAACTAAATGAAATAGAGACTTAGGTGTGTATATATATAACACTTACATGCAGACACACAAATGCGCACACAAACACATATAAACCATACACAAAAATATCAATGAAGCAAAAGGTTGATTGTTGAAAAGAAAAACAAAATGAGTAAGCTGCTAGTTAGACTAAATCAGAGAAAAAAGATAAAACCCAAATAAAATCAGAAATAAAAAAGAGATATTATAGCTGATACCTCAGAAATACAATAGACCAATAGAGACTATTATGAACAGGTATACACAAACAAACTGGAAAACTTAGAAAAAATTGATGAATTTCTGGAAATATACTATATACCCACTTTGAATAAAGAAGAAATAAAAAACTTGAAAAGACCAATAATTTGTAATGAGATTGAGTCAATACTAAAAAGTTATTAAATAAAGAAAAGTCAGGATAAGATAGCTTCACTGCCTATCTTCCCACCAAATTCTATCAAACTTTCAAAAAATTATTGATTCCAATTCTGCTCAAAATATTTCATAAAACTGAAGAGAAAGAAAGTCTTCTTAATTTATGCTATGAGGCCAGCGTTGCCCTGATATCAAAACCAGACAAGGACACAACAAAAAAAGAAAACTATAGGTAAATATCCCTGATAAACCTAAACATAAGAATCCTTAATGAAATTCTAGCAAACCAAATCCAACAGCACATCATAAAGGTAATTTACTAAGTGAAATTTATCCCAGGGATGCACAGATATTTGAAAATATGCAAATAAATAAATGTGATACATAATACCAAAAGAATAAATGACAAAAACCATATGATCATCTCAATAGATTCAGAAAAAAAAAATCTGATAAAATTCAAAATCCCTTCTTGATAAAAATGATCAAATAACCATGCATAGAAGGAACAGATGTCAATATAATAAAAGCTACATATAACAAATCCACAGATAATATCATATAAAATGGATAAAAGCTGAAATAATTTCCTCTAAGAATGGGACCAAGACAAGGATGCTCACTTTCACCACTTCACTTCACCATAACACTGGAAATCCTAGCCAGAGCAAACAGGCAAAAGAGAGAAATAAAGGCATTCAAATTGTAAAAGAGAAACTCAAATTGTCCCTTTGAGCAAATAATACAATTTTATATTTGTAAAAACACAGAAGATTACACTAAAAAAAAACTATTAGAATTTAAAAACCAACTCAAATTTACAGAATAAAAAATCAATAGAATTTATATAAGCCAATAATGAACAATACAAAAAAGAAACCAAGAAAGTAATCTTTTTTATAACTGCTACAAATAAAATAAAATACCTAGGAATAAACTGAAACAAAGAAGTGAAAGCTCTCTACAAGTAAAATTTAAAATACTGATGAAAAAATGACAGAGTATACTAAAAAAAGAAAGATATTCCATGTACATTGATGCGAATTGATACTGTTTAAATGTCCATACTACCCAGAGTAATCTACAGAATCAATGCAATCCCTATCATAATACCAATGAGATTCTTTACAAATTAGGAAAACAACCCTAAAATTCATATGGAACCATGAAAGATCCGAAATAGACAAAGAAATACTTGGCAAAAAGAAGAAACCTGGAAGCATCGTACTGCTCGATTTCAAAATGCATGGAAGAGGTAATAACCAAAGCAGCATGATATTGGTATGAAAATAGACATATGGACCAATAAAATAGTATGGAGAACATAGAAACAAACACATTTATTTATAGTCAACTGAATTTTGACCAAGGTGTCAAGAACTTATACTGCAGAAAAGACACTCTCTGAAATAAATAGTGCTGAGAAAACTGGATATTCATATGAAGAAGAATAAAAACAGATGCCCCTTTCTCACTACATACAAAATGCACTCAAAATTGAATAAATACTTTTATATAAGACCTGAACCTAGAAAAGTATATAAAGAAAACATAGGTGAAATATGTCACAACATTGACCTGGGCAAAGATTTTATGAGTAATATTTCAAATGCAAAGACAACAAAACCAAAAATAGACAAATGGAACTATATTAAACTGAAAATATTCTGCAACCTAATGAAAACAATCAGAGAGTAGACGCAACCTGTAGAATGAGAAAAATTTTTGCAAACTATTTGTTCAACAAGGTTCTGATATCCAGAATATACAAGAAACTCAAACAATTCAAACAAAAAAATAAAATAATCTGTTTCAAAAAAGGCATAGTATCTGAATAGAAATTGCTCTAAAGAAAACATAAAAATGGTTAACAAGTAGCTGAGTGTGGGGGCATGTGCCTGTAGTCCTAGATATTTAGGAAGCTGAGGCAGGAGAATCACCTGAGCCCAGAGGTTTGAATCCAGCTTGAGCAACATAGAACCCTGTCTGTAAAATAAATAAAAATAAAAATAATTTTGAAATGGCCAACAAGTATATGAAAAAAATGTTGAACATCATTAATCATCAAGAAAATACAAATTGAAACCACAATGAGACATTGTCCCACCCAAGTTAGACTGACTATTACCAAAAAGACAAAACCCAGTAAATGCAGGACAGAATGTACATAAAAGGAAGCTGTTATACACCATTGATGGAATTGTAAATTAGTACAGCCATTATGAAAAATAGTATAGAGGTTTCTCAAAAAACTACAAATAGAACTTTATATAAATCAGCAACTCACTACTGAACATTTTATTCAAAAGAAAGGAAATCAGTATGTCAAAGAGATGTCTGTACCTTCGTATTTGTTATATCACTACCCACAATAAAAAATATATATAATTAATTTTAATATCTATTAGCAAATAAACTGATATGCAAAATGAAAAATGTATACAGAATGGAATGTTATTTAGCTAGAAAAATATTAGCATTTTATCATTTACCACAATAGATGAGCCTGAAGATTATTAAGCAAAATAAATCAGGAACAGAAAGATAAATACCATATGTTCTCACTCATATATGAGAGCTAAAGAAAATTGAGCTCAGAAAAGTAGAGGATAGAATTGTGGTTATTGAACGCTGAAAATGGTAGAGTGGAAGCAAGGTAGTAAGAGGTTGGTCAGAGAATACAAAATTACAACTAGATAGGATAAGTAAGTTCTAACTTATAGCACTTTGAGCATAGTTAATAACAATGTATTGTATATTTTCAAAAAGCTAGAAGAGAGGATTTTGAATGTTTCCATCACAAAGAAGTGATAAATATTTGGGATGATGGATATAGTAATTATCCTTTTATTATTAAAATACTGTATACATATATTGAAACTTCATTATCTTATAAACATGTACAATTTTTATATGTCAACCAAAAATGAAAGAAAAAAGACTATTATATGTTATGTGTTATAGTTTGTGACTTGTTTTGTGTCACAACTGTATATTATTTCATTGTGTGAATATGTCACAATTTATTCTATTGTCAATGACTTTTTAAAATATTTTTTATTAATATAAACAATGTTTCTAAGAACATTTACATAGAAGTCTGCTGTTGCCTGTGTGCAAGAATTCCTGTGGAGAGTATACCTATCATTGAAAATGCATGATTGTAGGAAGTGTGAGTCTTCACATTAAAATAATAATGCAAATTTAATGAGATTACAAAAATGTACATTTTCACCTAGAAGATATAAAATTTTACCTTGATCCACATTTTCTCCTATGTTCACTATTTTACTGCTAATATTCGCCAATCTACTGGGTATTAAATATCAAATTAATGTGTCCTTAATTTTCATTTTCATTTTAGCAAGATTTGGCATCTTTTTATGTTTATTCACTATCCATGTTTCTTCTCCTCTAAAGATTCTACTTTTCTCTGAAGTTTATTACTGCTCCCAACTTTACTTGTTTGATGAAAAGGCTTTCTCATTGGTTTGTGGCATTTCCTTTTTTATATAATATGCCCTTCTACATACTAGAATCTGTTTCAAAGTCATCAATTCTTTGCCAACATCATGTGATTTTAAGCATTCAAGTTCTGTATTCCATTTTACTATAGGGTAGTGTGAGTCTGACTTTAATATTCCCTTTGTTCAGGATTTTGTAAGCTATTCTCATGTCTATTTTTAGTCCCTAGTTCAATGCTAGAATCATTTTTGTTAAGCTAAAAAGGTTCTAAATTTTGCTTGAATCACTTTTGTTACATTAAAAAGTCCTAAATTTTGCTTAGTAAGCAAGTATTTTATTTTTCAGATTTAGTCTCTTCACAACCATGATGTGTCTTTCACTTATATCTTAAAAAATAATGTTTTAAAAATATTCAAAGTATTTACAAAAGAAATTGTTTTTGTTATCTTTTCGGTGCTAGTTCTCTATTCAAACAATTCATGGGGTTTGATAGATAAAGAACAATATAGCAACTGCACCAGAAACAATGTATTCAGGAAGGGGAAAATATGCACACTGAAATTATGTGAATAAACGTGCCATATTTGTCTATTGCTTTCCCTTTTTTATGTATTTAGCTGATTGTCTATATACAGACTGTTTTGAAATTTCTACCTTCTAAAATGTAGTCATAGTCTCAATGTAATTTTCAATTCCATGTAGAAAAAGGAGCTGCCAATAATAAAGACTGCAGACTAAATAGAGAAGAAATAAATCAATTTTAGCTTTATTTTCAAAACCAGCAGATACAACCTTTTATAAATTACTATGACCCAAGACAGTAAACCATGTAATAAAGAAACAGCTAGCAATTTTTTGTCAGGGAGTATCTTTTAGAATATAAAGCTGTGTGAACTCAGTATTTTTATATAGTGGCTAATAAAAGTTCTATTTCTTCCACTTACGTGTTGTTTCTTCATTGCTGTTTCAGAGGTTTTGCTAAAACTTGGCATATATTGTGACAGACATGAGCCACTCATTTCAATGAACTTATGCTACATGAAACTTTTGAAATCATATTAGTGAGAAATATATTTGATATTATTTAATGATTTTAGATTACTATTAAATTGTTTTTCATAATTGATAAAATAGAGATATTCCTGACAGCTTTTAGAGAAACGTAGCTTTTTAATTTTTTTCTACTTAGTTGGAAATAAGGCTTACTCTTGGCTCAACAATGTTACTACTAAAATGGAAATATGTCTTCATTTTCTCTGGTTTATTAACCTTATAGATCAGGATGCACTATACTCTTATAAAAGAAAAATGTCAGATTTTTTAAAGGACTAACTATGGCCATTTTACGTAGTATAATAATTTCTATGCATATCCTCAGAGTATGATTCAGTTCAGAATCTCATGTGGCCATTGTGGGGAAAAGCCAAATTAATCTTACTAGAAAAGATTTAAAAGTTGACTACATTCTATCAATTAAACTATTAGTATGGATGATATGTTTCCTGATTCCTTTCAACATACCTGATTCATCGTCTCTTCCACTGAAGAAACAGGTATTTAGATCAGAACTTCTCTTTATGTGAATATCTCAAATACAAAACAGATTAACTTGTGATCTGCCCTGACCATTTTGTTATACAATAATTTGAAATATCCATTTCTAAGTTCCTCTGAATATCTAACTAGGAACAGATTACTGAGAAATTAATAGTAATTCCTCTTCACATGTATGTAACACCTTACAGATTTCAAAGCACTTTCAGAAATCTGTACCTTTAGAAAGCTATCATATGAGTTAAGCCCATATCCCAGATAAGTTACAGTTGCTTAATATATAATATCATTAAGAAGAACCATAGCCGAAATGTTTCTCTCCCTGTTCCAGGATGGGTAATGTTTCTGAGATACAGGAAACCTTCTAAAGATGCTGGGGCAAAGGAAATAATAATTTTTCACAGAATCCACAGCTTCCAGAAAGCAATATGGTTAAAAGCAATATTTGTCATTTGGGTTAGTTAGTGATACAGTGGTGTGAGAAACACACTCACTCGTCCAAACCCAAAGAATCGACTTAGAGGCACTGAGCACAGTGAAAGTGAGACTTCTAATAACAGCCTTGAAAGATCGGTGTCTGGTAGGCAGGCACACCCAGGGCAGTCAAAACAGATAATTTATCTCCTAGCATGCAACTCCCTCCCGCAATTCCTTATTGGTCGAGTACTATGGGGCTACAATCTTCCCAGACATCGTCTAAGTTTCATTATCCCCCTTAGAAGGTTATATATACCCTGCCCCTCTTCCTTGCTTAAGTTTTGATTTCCCAAAAACAAAACTTTCTTCCCTTCTATGGGCTGATCCCTCCTCTACATTCTGTTCGCTTACCATGACTTTCTAGGAGCATAAGCTGTCAGCTTGTTATATCCACAGGCTGGCTGCCAGTGCTTAGATTTATCATGCCTTGAAAATTGACCTTTTAAAATGTTTTCTTACCAGAAGACTGGGGTTAAGTAAAATAGGTACTTTCTGGGAGAAACTTTTGTTGTTTACCCTTAAGCCCAAGTTCAAAAATACACAAAGTCTTCCCTTATTCACTCTCATAACTCCCTATGTTTGCCTTCCTTGCGATTTCTTTTTCTTGCAATTTTATCTTTGTATAGATATTTCATTAAAGTATTTTTTTTAATCAAATAGCTTTGAAATGTACCGGTAAAGATAGTGATTGTTTCATTTACTATTTTATTCCTAGCATATAACATATTTTATGCATGATAGATACACATTAAAAACATTTTGAATGAATGATTCAACAGGCAATAAATAAAAGCTGTGAGAGAGCTTTTGTCTTTTATTTTTAATTTCTATCAGTAACAATATACTCTAACTTGCGAGAAAAATAACCAAAGAACATGAAGTTTTCTTAGCATACACAGTGTTATACCAACTGCAGAGACAAATAGAGCAGTAATATTACCTAATGACTCTATACATTCTAGAGTTAACAATATATCTGACTTTAGGCTCAAATTCTATTTCAAATTTTAAGATAATTTAACTGAAAGATTTTGCTCATGTTCACTTATATCTATTTTTTATAATATTATCTTCTCCATTGTCACCTCCCAAAGATTCTATGTACTTTCAACTTAATTATTGACTTAAAAGATTAATATTAAGTACCCAGTGTAATGTTCCAGTTACTCTGCTAATAATTGGATACACAATTGACTCATTATCTCCAAGATAACTCTTACTTACCAATCTGTATTATTTTTTATTGCTGTTGTAACAAATTACTACAAGTTTAGTGGCTTAAAATAACAGAAATTTATTATTTTAAGTTCTGTAGATCAAAATTTGTCCATGAGTGTCACTGGGCTGAATTAAAGATTTCCTCAGGGCTTTATTCTTTTCTAGAAGCTCCAGGGGATAATTCATGTTCTTACATTTTTCAGCTTCTAGAGGCCATCATCATTCTTTGATTCTTTGTTTCTTTCGTGTAGCTTTTAAAGCTAGCAAAAGAGGCTCAAATCCTTCTTATGTCAAATCTCTCTAACCTATACTTCTGTCATTTTTTCCTCTCCTAAGGACTCATGCAATCAGAATGACCCCATTCTGATAATCTGAAATAATCTACTCATCACAATATCCTTAATTTTAATCACTTCGGTGAAGTTGCTTTTTCCATATAAGGTAACATTAACTGTTCCAGGAATATGTAAGTGCACATCTTTTGGGGACACTATTTTGCCCACTACACACCATGACACATTACAATAAAATTGACAGAATTATTCTGCCAGTCATTAGATGCCTGAGTAAATTTTTCCTTGTAAAGGTAACCATATCTGGGTCACATATATTGACATTATTAGAACTAGCTAAGTGTTCAAGCTAAGTGTTCATTGAAATATCAGCTATCTGGACCTTTATCCTGGAGTATCAAATCACATTCTGACAATTGTGTTTCTAATGCAAAGGTCAGAAAATGTATCAGATTTGCTAGGTGTAATAACTAAGAGTTGTTGAAACCTGCACTCTGACATTTAAATCTATTATTTCCCATGTGTTCTCCGGCACCATCATTTAACTCCTGCTCACATGTAACCTCACTCATTCCTCAAACTATCAACATAAGTCTTTCTCTTGACCTTTGTTCATCTCTCTGTTTATATCCTAAATATTTTGTTGATGATTTTATCCCACTCTTTTCAATAACATACTTCCAATTGCAAATTCTTGGCTTTACCTCCAATATGTTCTTTAATAGAAATCAGACAGAAGTTAAGAGTATGAATTTTAAAGTGGAATACTTGAGTTTGACTCAAGGCTGACCTACCTATAATGTGATCTTAGACAAGTAACTTCACCTATCTGCCTAAATGTATTCTATAAAAGTGTTCACTTAGTAATAGTTACTGCTTGATACATTTCTTGAAGATTAAAATAAATGATACACATAAGCAAGTACTAAGAAGACAGTATCAAACATAGTAGGCATTAAATAGTTGTTAAATAAAAGTTATACATTTTCTGATAACTTGAATTGTATAACAGCCAGATAATTACTTGACAAATGTGACCATACTACTCATAAAGTCTACAGGTTACTTTAAATTTTATTATAAACATGTTTATACATTTGCACCTATAAACCTGCATGTCACCGAAATCCTCCAACTTGCTGAGTAGTAAAAGAGTATATAAGAAAACCGTACTGGATTCCTGGACCTGAGGTTTCCACCTTTCTGAGAAATGACATCACATATGGCATGCTAATTTAGAACCTTCTGGAGAATCTTGTTCCAGTCCTATAATAGATTGCCACCCAACTGGAACTATGAGTCCTCAGAGGCCATTTCACTGTTCTGTCAAGCCAGCTGCTTTAGGAGGCCGGGGAGCATGGTAAGACCAATACATTCGATGGGTTTGCATCCCTTGCCAAACTTATTTTGTTGTGAAATGAGTACTTCGATCAGAAGCAATGCTCTGTGAAGTACCATAATGGTGTATAAGACATTCTGTAATCTCATGGATGGTAGTTTTGGACTTTTTAAAATCAATTTAATTGACTATTATAGTTTCTTTGTATATGTTTATAAAATGTTGATTGAATTTGTTCTTATCTACAAAAAAAGCTTGCTGAGATTTATGAAAGGGATTACATTAAATCTATATAAAATTTTAGAAGACATCTTCTGAATGATGAATCTTCCAATCCATGTAGTTGCTGTTTTTCTTTATTTAATCATGAATAATTGTTTACAGTTTTTAGTGCAAAGATCTTGCAATTATTATTTGTAACATTTCTTATTAAATGTTTTGTTTTCATGATAATGCAAATTAAATGGAGTTTTCATTTTCAAAATTTGAAAAATAAAATTGGTTTTTATGCTAACCATGTATCTTATGGATTTCATAACTGTGTTTACTAGTTCTAGTAGTTGTTTTACAGAGTTTTATTTTCTACCTTCAGGACAATACCATTTTTCCTTTATCAACTGTATGCATTTTACTTTCCCATGTTAATATATTGGACAGTATCTCTGGCAAAACAGAATAGAAGTAGTGAGAGTGTATTTGCTCTTTGCCTCATCTTAGAGGGAAAATAGTTAATATTTCACGAATAAAATGTAAGCTCGAATTTTTACCTACCTTTTATTATATCAAGCAAGTTTTCTTTTATTCCTAGTACACTGATAGCTTTTATTGTAAAATAATGTTGAAATTATTGAAATGATTTCCTGCATCTTGAAATGATCATACTGCTATCTCCTTTATTCTGCTAATAGATGAAGTATAACAATTGCTTTTTAAATATTTAGCTAAATTTGCACTCCTGGAATGAAGTAACTCTGTCAAGGTGTATTTTTCCTTGTATATATTAATTAACTAAATTAGGTATGTTTTATGGTTATTAAAGTTCACTCTGTGAAGTATATTACTCTCAATTTTCTATTTGTGAAAGTTTGTCAATTTTTCATATAGGTTTGTGCAAGCTGGTATTTAATATAAGCTTTAATACTGATTTTAATACAAACTTCCAAAGTTATAAATTTCCCTTAAATCCCTTCAAGTGAATCTTTTATGAAAGAGTTTATGTAGAAATGGCCTAATTTCTTTTTTAAGTATTAGGTAAAAATTATATTGAAGCTATGTGGACTGGATTTTTCTTTATGATAAATTTTATTTTTATAGTTTTTTTATTGAATACTACATTATTCAGAATTTATAATTCTTCTTGATTTAGCTTTTGCATTTTCTGTCTTTCAAGGATTTTTGGCAATTTATTTGGATTTTGAAATGTATTTGCATACATTATTTAATGTTGATCAAAATATTCCCTCATTTTATATTAATGTAAGATCTCTAAAGATGCCTTTTAACTTTCTAGTATTAGTAACTGCTGTCTTCTCTTTTGATTTTTTAGCACTAGCTTGTGGCTGAACAATTTTGTAGGTTTTCTTTTAATAATCCAAATTTGGCTTTGTTTGTTCTTTGTATAATTTGTTATATAATTCCTTCACTTCTCTTTTTTTATAATTTCCTATCATGTACTTATTTTTGGACATCTTTTAAACATCTTTTTCTAGCTGAGTAATGTGAAAATACAGGTTACTTACTCTATTTGTAACTTATTATAACACAAATTTTAAAGCTATAAATATCCCTTTAAGTTCTGCTATAGCTATATCCTATGAAATTTGATACATTGTATTTCCATTATTGCACAACTCAAAATATTTTCTAATATTTTGTTACTTTATAATTAACTAATGGTAATTTAAAAATATGTTGTTGAATATTTGGTGATTTTTGAATATTTTTATTTAATTTTACTGAATTTTATATTGGTGAAAGAAAATAAAATACGCTATGATATTTCCATCTTTTAAAATTTTGTACTTTTTAAAGAATCAGCATATCGCATCTTGGTGAATATACGATGTCTGCTTAAAGTGACTATGAATTCTTCAATCGTTGTTTGCAGTCTTCTGTAACCATCAATAAGGTTTATGAGTTGATATTGTTCTTTAATTCTTCCATGTCTTTATTGATTTTCTGTGTGTAAGTAGTTGTCATATAAATTGAAAATAGAAGTTAAAATCTCTAACTATTTATATTAATTTTTTGGTTTCTCCTTGTACTGTCAATTTGGCTTCATATATGTTAAGTTCATTAGTTTTTGTATAAATGTGTTAGTCAGATTGAGTTGTTATAGCAAAATGCTATACACTGGGTGACTTAAATAACAAACACTTAAATTCACACCGTTTTGGATGATGGAAAGTCCAAAATCAAATTGCTGGCTTGTGAGGCTGCTAAGGGCCCTCCTCCTGGTTTACAAATGGCTACTTTTTGTGGGAAGTCAGGGACCCCAAACGGAGGGACCTGTTGAAGCCATGACAGAACAACATAAATTGTGAAGATTTCATGGACATTTGTTAGTTCTCCAAATTAATACTTTTATAATTTCTCATGCCTGTCTTTACTGCAATCTCTGAACATAAATTGTGAAGATTTCATGGACATTTATCACTTCCCCAATCAATACTTTTATAATTTCCAATGCCTGTCTTTAATCTCTTAATTCCGTCATCTTCGTAAACTGAGGATGTATGTTGCCTCAGGACCCTGTGATGATTGCAGTTAACTGCACAAATTGTTCATAAAGCATGTGTATTTGAACAATATGAAATCTGGGCACCTTGAAAAAAGAACAGGATAACAGCAATGTTCAGGGAACAAGTGAGATAACCATTAGGTCTGATCGCCTGGGAGCCAGGCAAGACGGAGCCTTCTCTTACTGTCAAAAACTGGTAAGAGAAATATCACTGAATTCTTTCCCCAGTAAGGAATATTAATAACTGACAGCCCTGGGAAAAAAATACATTCCGGGGAGGAAGGGGGAGAGCTCTAAAATGGCCGCTCAGCGGGTGTCTGCCCTATGCAGGCATAGATAGGGGATGAAACATGCCCTAGTCTCCTGCAGCACCCCCAGGCTTATTAGGATTAGGAAATTCCTGCCTAGTAAATTTTAGTCAGACCAGTTGTCTGCTCTCAAACCCTGTTTCCTGATGCTTATCAATGACAATGCATGCACAATGGAACTGGGAACCTCATTAGTAATTCTAGTTTCGCCCTGGCCTTGTGACCTTGCCCTGCCCACTTGCCTTGAGATATTTTGTTGCCCTTGAAGCATGTGATCTCTGTAACCCACACCCTATTCGTACACTCCCTCCTCTTTGAAAATTGCTAATAAAAACTTGCTGTTTTTGTGGCTTGGGGGGCATCATGGCACCTGCCGACATGTGATGTCTCCCCCAGACATCCAGCTTTAAAATTTCTCTCTTTTGCACTCTTTCCCTTTATTTCTCAGATAGGCTGACATTTAGGGGAAATAGAAAAGAACCTACATTGAAATATTGGGGGCTGGTTCCCCGATAGCTACTCTCTTGTATTCTCCTGTGATAGAGATAGAGAGGGCTTTAGTCTTTTCCTTTGCTTATAAGGGCACTAATCCTATCATGGGAACTCCATCCTCATGACCTTGTCTAAGCCTCCCTTACTTCCAAATACCATCACATTGAAAAATTAAGGCTTCAACATTTTAATTCTGTGGGGACATAAATATTCATTTCTTTTAAATATGCTTAATGTAATTATTATATTTTGTTGATGAATTGATTATTTTATAATTATGAAATAATTATAAAATCTCTCTTTGTGTGTGTGTGTGTGTGTGTGTGTGTGTGACATAATCTCACTCTGTCATCCAGGTTCAATTGTAGTGGCATAATCATGGCTCACTGCAGCCTCAGTCTCCAAGGGCTCAAGTGATCCTCCCACCTCAGCCTCCCAAGTAGCTGGGACTATGGGTATGTGCCACCATGCCCAGCTAATTTTTGTATTTTTTCTACAGACAGGATTTTACTATGTTTCCCAAGCTAGTCTTGAACTCCTGGACTCAAGCCATCCACCCACCTAGGCCTCCCAAATTGCTGGGATTACAGGCCTGCGCTGCCACAGCTGGCCAATTATCTCTATCCCTAATAATGCTCTTTGTCTTTAAGTTTCCTTTGAGGTTGACAGGATCATTGTCATTTTCTCACACTTTTTAATGACATGACATTTTGTTATTTTAATTCCAACTTATCTAAATCTTTAAAGTACATCACCTGTTGTTGTGTCTTGTTTTTCCATCAATTCTGATGATCTCCCACTTTTAATATACATGTTTAATATAGACAATTAGATAATTATATCTAATATAACTACAGGTATGGCTGGGTTTAGGTGTGCCATTTTACTATTGATTATTTGTTTGTTCCATCCTGTCTGTTCTCCTATTCCTAGTTTCCTAAATTCTTTTTTATTACTCAATATTTTTGCTAGACTCAGATTCTCACTTAGATAGTAGCTTTTTAAACAGTATGACATAATTGATATGTAATAAACTGCATGCATTGAAAGTACACAAATTGATAAGTTCTGATAACTTAATAGACTCCTATTATCAATCATTGCCATTGCAATAATAAACACATGAGTTAGCTCCCCAGATTTTCTCATACTCCCTTGTAATTTTATCTGTACCTGCAAGCAACCACTGATTTCTTTTATTTTTATGAACATAGATAGGGATTTTTCAGGAGCAGCATCTACTGTAAAGTTTTGATTGGATAATATCTTGTGCATTATATAGTACTCTGCCACACCTCTGGCCTCCAACTAGTAGATGAAAGTATTATTCCTTAGATATCACAACCAATAATATCCCTAGATATAGATAAATTGTGCATAGGGGACAAAATTGTCCCTGGATGGCAATCATTATTATAAATTAGTTTCCAGTTTCTACATTTTTATGTAAATAGAATTTTATAATGTGTACCTTGTTTTGGTTGGCTTCCTTTGTTCACTAATATAATAGCATAATTTTTATTAAAGTATCTAAATTTGTTTATTTATTACCAAGTAATAGATATGTAGGTTATTTCATGATTTTTGCTTTTACAAATAAGCCTGTTACAAACATCTATATATATTTTTTCTAAACAAACTTAAGCTTCAAACACTTTTGGGTAAAGACATGAGAATGGAATAGCTGGGTCATATAGTTGGTGTAAGTTTAACTTTATAAGAAATGGTCAAACTGCTTTCCATTGTGGTTTTACCATTTAACATTTTCATCAGCAATGTATTAGTTTCAGTGCTTTCATTTTTTCCAACATGTTTTATCGTGAATTTTAAATGTTAGATAATCTACTAGATGTATAATAACATCTCATTGTTGTTCAATCTGCATTCTGTTAATTACACTGAGCATTTTAAAGTGTTTATTTATTTTATATTTTATTTGGTGATGTTCCTGTTCAAATATTTACTCATTTTTATTGGGTTGATTTTGATTTTGTTTTTACTGAGTTTTGAAGTTCCTTTATATATTCTGTACACAGTTTTTTCATCAGATATGTGATTCATAGTGATATTTTTCAAGTCTCTGGTTTGTCATTTTATTTACTTAACCGAGTCTTTTGCAGAACATTAGTTCTCAATTTTTTTAGGTCTGTAGTTTAGAAATCATTGCTAATAAAAGTTAGAAAATATGTTTTTATGTTTTATTTAACAAATTGTATTGTTTTAGATTATGTCCTTAAATTTGTGATCCATATTTGTGTGTGTGTTTGTGTGTCTGTGTGTGTGCATGCCCGTGCACATGTATTTCTATTCCATCTATTCTATTTCATTGATTTATTTGTTTATGGTTATGTTCAATGCCTTACTGCCCAGCTTTCTATAACTTTGTAATAAGTCTTTAAATAAGCTTAGGTACGTCTTACTACTTTGTTCTTTTATATTAAATTTGTTTTGTCTATTCTAAATATTTGCTTTTTTATAAAATCTTCAGGATAAACTTCTCAAATTTCAGAAAATGCCTGTCACCATTTCAATAGGGATTGTGTTGAATTTATACTAGATCAATTTACAGACAATTGATATCCTAAAAATACTGAGTCTTTCAATCAATTAACATGGTGTATCTCTCCGTTTATTTAGATATTTTTTTAACTTCCCTCAAATAGTTGTGTTGATTTCAGAGTACACGTTTAACAGATATTTTGTCAGATTTGTATTTTGCATTTTGATCCAATTGGATATGGTAGTTTGAATTTACTTTTCCCATTGATTTTGTAGCTTATATAAATACAACTTATGTTTGTTTCTTGATGTTGCATTTTACAAATTTGTTAATCTTATTAATTAGATCTAATAGAATTTTTGTTTATTCCCTGTGTTGTCTACATTGATGATCATATCATCCATGACAAAAACAACTCTTTCCAATGTGTTTGTGTGTATGTGTGTGTGCATGATTTTCATGTATAGAAACCCAAGTACAAGGTTAGAGAGGAGTGGTCAAAATGGAAATCTTTGCTTCGATCTTGATATTAAGAGGAAAATATTGAAAAATATTAATTCTATCACCATTAAGATAGCTTAATAAATTGTGATAGCTATAGGTTTTACCTAGAATACATTTATCATTTAGAGAACGTTTCCTTCTGTGTCTTGTTTGCTGAGAGATTTTATCAGCAATAAATGTTGCATTTTTAAATGCTTTTATAAAATCTATTGATATAATTATATATATATTCTCTTTTGGTCTTCTATTATGATAAATTAAGTTCTTTTGTGAATTTAAAAGATTATATATGTGTGTATGTGTGTGTGTGTGTATATATATGTATCATGCATTTTACATGTAAATAAATGCTTTTTTCAGAAAAAAGGAAGATTTTACCAAATACAAGATGGATTGTGATTTTTTATTTAAAAACCATAAATATGTTATTGCATAGACTTCAATGTACTAGGTGTTTTGGATATTTATTGTTGTAAATAAATATATATATGGATAGTATATAAAACTATCTACTTTTGTTATCATCTATCATATTTAGAAGAGTAACTGGTCTCGACTAATCAGTCATTGCCTATAACTGGTCTCAACTAATTAGTCATTGTTCAGTTTTTCGTTCCTACAGGTGCTGTGGCCGGAGTCATCTAGAAAATGTCCACACACAGGTGGTGCCTAGGTTGAAACGACTCGGTTGGGATTAGCTTAGGCTGCAGGGCATTTTCCTCCACAAGGCCTCCTCAGCCTGGCAGCCTCAGTGTAGCTGAACTTCTTACATGGTGGCTGGAAGTTCCCAGAGCTTGCATCCCAAGAGAAACTAGTAGAAACGATACACATATTCTAACCTAACCTTAGAAATCATGCAGTACCACTTTCAATATATTCTGATCATTGAAGAAGTCACAAAGACCTGCCTAGCTTAAAAACAGGAGGGCATTGACTCCAATTCTTCATGAGAAACTTATCAAAATATTTGTAGATGTGTTTTAAACCTACAGAACAAATGTTGGACTATGCTTTTATTTAAACTATAAATTTATAAAACTATTTACTTAAAGTAAAAATATAACTTATTTCAATCCTGGCCTTATGAATTTGCCCTGAAGGTTTTCACTTCTAAGTCTTCAGTATATTTGATTATCTAACTTAGAGGATTCAACAACTTTTCTGTACCGGAGATAGAAAAATTGCATCAAGAAAGCCCATTTGAATTCTCATGTGTAGAACTGTAATCTACAGAATTTATAAGCAATCAAATGCATACATAAGTAGATAAAAAGCCTAATCCTTTTCTGCCTCTTTCATTCCTGCACTAGTCATTCACCAGGCAATAAAATGCACCATAATTTTGCACAAACTGAGAGACCTTTGGAAAAATATATTGTGATGTTACAATACTCCGTGGTGTACTATTTCAGGTTTTTTTCACATTTCACATGATGGAAAATAATAATTTTAAAGTCATTATCTCTTTCCAGAGTAATAGTTTGGAGGAACAGGTGCATGTCATCTCAGTCTCAGTCTGGAGCTCATTTCAATAAACTCAGATTGGCTGATTTTTTTTTTTTTTAAAGACATCACTATTAGTTGTCGCATTTGTTACAGCCATTCTTTGCTGTTCTCACATCTGTCAAAGTCTATACAAATAGCCCCGTAGAGGAAGCAGATGTTACAAAGTTATAATTTAGTTGTTTGTTTTGCCTCATAGATAAAATGTGGACAGTAAACATCCTGGTCTGTTAAGCATCATTATCAAATGCAAATTGTTGATGAATTTTTTGATTAGTTTGTCACTGCTTTTGTAATGCTTATCTCACTAATTAGTATCGGAGAAAACACAGTATTCTCAGAAGCTAAACCCTTAAATAAGCCAGATTGGTAGATAGATAGGTAGGTATATAGCTAAGAAAGTATATAGGCAGACATAAGGGCAGATATAAAGATATACTTAGGTACTGATTTGTATAAAAACTGAGTGTGATATTGTGATTACATTTGTAATTACGTAACAAATGTGAAATTTACCTAATATATAGACATATTTGATTTATCCACAAAATATTGTACTGCACGTGAGCTTTTCTCTCAAAATAGAAATAGCAAATACTGATTAGTAAAGAAAGAAGACATACATACACTTTTGTGGAATGTTAAATTCTATTTTTGTGATTGATATTATTTTGATTTTTATTTTGTTTATATGTCTTAGGCAAACTTACTGATATTATTTATGAATAAGTAATGGACAGATTAATTTAGAGTTATTTATAATACTTTAGCATTTTCATTTAACTGCTTATGATTCATTTAGAAACACAAAGTATAAGTGAATTGAATATAATTTTGCATTTGGTATATCAATAGACACATTTTCTGCTTAATCCTTAGTGGCTATTTTATCTTTTTTTTTTTTTTTTTACTTATTTATCTTACTAATTGTCCCTCCTTACAAACTAGAATATAAGCCCCTTGAATGTACAGCTATTTGTTTGTTCCATACAATCCTAGAGTAGAACCTGCTACAGTGTAGGTGCTCTATAAATGTTTATTGAATATAATAAACAAATTAACATTATAAATATAAATAAGAAAAAACATTAGTTTTTGAAATATGAAATGCAGTCTTTGCTCAGAGGTGCATGGATGTTGAAAACAACATACTGCTACTATTATTAATAATAGTAAGAATTATGATTATGATGATAAAATGAAAACTAAGAAAATATAAAACACAATAAGTAAAAAAATAAAGATCAGAGCATATTATACAAGTGCAAGGAAATGAACTCCTAAATAAATATCTTATGTATAAATATTGAAAGGCAATATTTTTCTGTTTTGAAATTATGAATATAAATTTGTAATTTGTAAAGCATTAGGACATTCCAAATTTAATGAAAATATTGATGCTATGCTAAATTGTCTAAATAACTTTCTTGCTTTCCTGAATAGAAAAATATATACTCTTTTTTATTGAAATTATAAAAGACAGCATGTTTTTTTTCTACAAAATTGAAATCTTTGCTTGATATTACTCTATTATTTCAAATTGGGTAAATGTCCTTCTAGCACATAAAAATAGAAAGATACCACCCACTTATAAGTAATTGAATATGAAGTCCCATAAAACTATTTGTAATTATATAAATTACCCCCCAAGAAATAAAAATGCTAAAGTATTTCACATTTTTGTTATACAAACTTAAAGTGGTTGTTAATTATATGTATATTATGCTCACACATATATAAATCCTTTTGGAAATTGACTTTAAAACATGGATTTTACCCTAATAAAATCAAAGTATAGGTGTAGTCAATAATTTTCTACATTTCTCTGTTTTCCCCAAATCATTAATATTTCAAAACCTATTATTTGTTTTACTTTGTTTTCACTGTATGAAGGGTTATAGTTTTTGAAAATATCTGAATTTTCATTAATTTCAAGTACATTTAAACTTTAACTTTAGTTTAATTTGTCATTTGTAATTGTTTTAAAAGTCATTTTATTTTATATAAGGCACTTTGTCATAGCTAAAGGTACATTTTATGGACTTTTTTTGAAGCAAAGCTTGTATTTATTATTGTGGGTAGACTTCAGAAGTTATTGGGTACTTTTTTTTCCTTCAATTTACTTTTGTTCCTTTAAGAAAACCTCCCAGTTACCTGTCACAAAATGAACAAAAATATCACATGTATACCTAACAGAAAACAAGCAGGTTTATTCCAAACATATCTGCAAACTATTTTTTTCCATAATGGATTAAAGTAATAAAAACACTGTGAAGTATCTTAAGAAGTAAAATAGTTTTACATTGAAGTAATTAAAAATAAGGTTTCAAAAAATATCCACAGCTTTCTATTGAATTCACAAGTAAGAACACAAACTTTCAATGATAACATTGTACTTGTAATTAATCTTTTAAAAAACACAGTGCTTAACATTTATAAGGTTACATTGTTAAATATTTTTCATAGTAATGTGCCTTCCTAAAGTCTAAAATATTTTGATGTTAAATGTTTACAAAATTTTATATTTAATTGATTTAATTGTTTCCATTTTTATTTTCATATATAGTTTAAATAAGATTATGCTTAAATGTTTCTTGGATATTTGATATAATTAGCTAAGAAGTTACCCTGAAAGTGAAAGGTTTAAACTGCTTACATTATTTCCCTAATGCATATACAATTATTAGTATTATGAAATCATTTCAGATCTTTTTGGTAAGTTATTTTTCTCAAAACATAATCAGTTATGTCTTCAAAGCTAGTGTGAGAATAATGTTCATAATATAATCTTACTAGCATTTTCATCAGTAAAGCTTTTTTCATGATTTTTTTCATTCTAAGTATAGTTTTTTGTACCCTATTAAACAATAAAATAATTATCATAGGTTATAATTTTTATTCACTCATTGTAAAGATATTTTATATTTTCTACAATGAACATAAATTATTTTTGTCATAAAAATGAAATATATATTTATGTTCTTTATCAGTATATTAATAATTAGTCATTTCATATATTAGCCTGCATATTATTCTATTAATGCTGTAAGAAGGTTTAATAATAATAAATATTATAAATGATTATAGCATCGCAATCCTAGTAGGATTTATATTTATTATTCATATTTCCATATAATTTATTTAACTGAATACCTATATTTGAATTAAATCATTATAAGACACTGAATTCATATAGAAGAATTGTCATCCTGCCATATTGTTCTTGTTCTGTTTCCAAAAACAATTTATAATAATTGTAGCAATCATTTTCTATTACTGATTTTTAAACATTTATGCCAATTTGATAAAGAAAATATGCAGGCCGGACGCGGTGGCTCCTGCCTGTAATTCCAGCTCTTCCGGAGGCTGACGCGTGGAGATCCCTTGAGCTCAGGAGGTGGAGACCAGCCTAGGCAACACGGCGACACTGTCTCTACAAAATATAAAAAAGTTTGCCAAAGATCGCGCCACTGCACTCACGCGTGGGTGACAGAGTGAGATCCTCAGTCTAAAATAAAATAAAATAAAGCGGTATACATATTCTTGTGGAAAATTTTTATTTTTTATTTTTAAGAACATATTTAGCATTAAAAATGCCTTTTTATTGAATTCTTGTATGTTTTGCTTATTTTAATCTTAAGGCATTCATATTTGTCTTATCTATTTTGAATGGCATATTTATACAATAAGTATTACTACTTTGATAGACATAATTATTGCAGGTATGTATTACCTATTAGATTTATTTTATGGTTTATTTGATATAAACATCAAAAATATTTATGTCGTCAGTCATATGAGCACTTATTTGTAATTTGTTATATAACATTTCTTTAGACAATCATGAATTCATGTTGAATCAAGTCATGAATATTGATGTTTTGCTTTCCCATAATGAAATATGGCTCAATCATTTGTTTTAATTTAATCTTTCTAAGCGATTATGTGATTTTTTTATGTTACATTTCTACATATTCTGTTGCTATTCTGTTTCATTTCTAGCAGCTATTATACTTTCATGATGTAAATGAATTAGTATTTTACTGTTTCAAAGTTATACCTTTTTATTTTATGATACTTACCATTGAGAAATTCCTTGACCATTATTTATATTTAAAAAATCCTTGTATGTTTTTGCCTGGTAGTTCTTATATATACGCAAGTATGTAGAAATATATGTTACACACATGGACACACATATATTCCATGTATTCATTGTAAATATGTATGTATATGAATATAATGATTAATGAACAAATAAAACATTTTTAAAGTAAAATTACGAAAATAGTGTAGACAGATTTAAACGAATTTTACCATGACCTTATTTATACTATAACTCATACTTATGTGGGAGTCAAAATGAAGGAATTTTTTTTTTTTTTTTTTTTTTTTTTTTGAGACAGAGTCTTGTTCTGTTGTCAGGCTTGAGTTCAGTGGCAAAATCTTGGCTCACTGCAACCTCTGCCTTCCAGGTTCAAGCAATTCCCTTGCCTCAGCCTCCCCAATAGCTAATACTACAGGTGCACGCCACCACACCCAGCTATTGTTTTGTGTATTAGTAGAGACAGGGTTTCACCATGTTGGCCAGGATGGTCTCGAACTCCTGACCTCATGATCCGCCTGCCTCAGTCTCCCAAAGTGCTGGGATTACAGGCGTGAGCCACTGCACTTGGCCAAAATAAAGGATTCTTCATTGTTAATACTGACTATTGATATTTTATTTTCTCTTATTTTAAACTTTAATAAATAAAACAGAAATTGAAAAATGTTAAATTCCTACAAAGGAAAAATACAGAAGTAAAATATAATTTATATTGCAAGGAACCAAAACTTTAATTATTAAACCAAAATAAACAGAAAATATTAGTAATTAATATAAATATAATCCATATCTGCCATTGTGAGTAAACTATACAAATATAGAAAGGCAAATTGAAACTTAAAATAAAATTGGATATACATTCAATAATTTTTTTTCTAGATTCATAAGCAAATGACTAATAAAGACATTTGAAAATGATAACATTATATGATAAACTTCTTAGAAAGCTGGTCCCTGCAATTTTATAAAGAAAATTCAATTGATATAACTAAGTTAGACTAAAAGATGCTTTAAATTGGTAAAATATGCAATCCACTTCTAACATCTACTTTTATGAAACAATAGATATAACATTGAAACACATTACAATAACATACTGCCAGCTATCTATATTCTTCCTGTTTTCTTATGATGAATTCATTATGTATGGGTCACTGATATGGTTTGGCTGTGTCTCCACTCAAATCTCAACTTCAATTGTATCTCCCAGAATTTCCATGTGTTGTGGGAGGGACCCAAGGGGAGGCAATTTCATCATGGGGGCCAGTCTTTCCCGTGTTATTCTCGTGATAGTGAATAAGTCTCAGGGGATCTGAAGGTTTTATCAGGTGTTTCCACTTTTGCTTCTTGCTCATTTTCTTTCATCGCCACCAGGTAAGAAGTGCCTTTCACCTCCTGCCATGATTCTGAGGTCTCCCCAGCCATGTGGAACTGTAAATCAGATTAAACTTCTTTTTCTTCCCAGTCTCAGTTATGTCTTTACCAGCAGCATGAAAATGGACTAATACAGTCACTGTGGTTTACCATGTTCTACTGTTTCACTTGTCAGCTTTGTTGAATGAAGGATGAATGCCTAACCTAAAGGTCAACCTATGAGCTAATTTGATGAAAAATGTTTCCTTATGCTCCAAGACAAAAGACTTAACCAATCACCTTCTTTCTTGAGACATATGGACATGACAGTTAAAAGTAAACATTGTAGTTTTGTCATTTGTAGCCAGTGATGGTGGAGCAATGAGCATGGTAGTGTGCTTAGTGAGAAGAATGACATGATAGAATAGTTCCTGTGTCCTGAATAGGTCCTTACACTCTGAGAGGATTGGTGTTACATGTATCACATATTATGATGAGAAAGGTAAATAAATAATAAACAAACATGTAGTGGTCAAGGAGGATAGACTGCAAGGTTTATATAAAATTGGATATAGAATTTCTTCATTTTTTATTCCATAATAGAATACATTGTAATAAGGCACCTTAGATTGATTGTACTCTGTTGTGAAATACATTCTCACTGCTAAGCATCAAATGTAAAATTTCAAAGAAATTTATAAAGTGACTGGTTATACAAAAATGAACACAAAATGAAGATTATTATGTTGAGGCAGGTTAAACAAACAACTAAGTTTTAGTAAGTAAATGTAGTGCACATTTTATATTTTCATGCATTAATAATATATACACTGTGCAGAAAAATATAATTATTGTTTATGAGATAGAATCAGTTTGCATACCTGATTCTGTGATATAATAAGTTAATCATGTTTATTATGATGTGCTTTTATTACAAGTAGTAGTAAGTTTTCTTGGTTATTATGCTAACCCAAATATTAACAGATCAGATAATGATGCTTACTAAAAACGAAGAGTGCAGGAACAGACAATGTCACATAATGGAAGCTCAGAAAAATGAGATTGCAGTATGAATACCAGTCACAATGGTGATAATATAATCAATTTTCGGGGGATTTATTTTTCATACCTGAAAGAGTTACCTTACAATATATTCAATTGAGACTCATTTCAATTCTCAAGTTCTATGATAAAAAATGCAGTCTCAAAACTGCTTTTCAAGCTTAAATGTTTATATTAGTTAACCAGTTAGAAACAATTGATAGAATTTCTACTAAGGATAACCAAGAAACAATCTCCTTGAAGGCAATTACCATTTATGACTTGTCTTTGTATTTTTAGAATCAAGCATTTTCTCTTACATAGGTAGTATGCTTCTATTGTTAAAAGTATTTATTTTGATAAGCATTCAAGTTAAGGTTTGCATTGTTATAAAATACCAATGTAGAAATTTGGGGAATTTTTTACATATGTCTAAAACATTCTGAGTAAAGGTTAGTTCTATGTAGAAAGATAATAAATACTCTGTGGAGAGATTTTTTCACTGAAATATTATCCATATTCATCTTAGCTAACAACATTGCTCAGTGTAAAGTATTGAATATAAGGGTGAAAAGACAGAACTAAAGTATAAGAATTTATGCCTAATTTCTTCAAAGTATTTTAAAATTGTAAATCCGAAAACAAATAAACCAACAAAAATTTTCCCCTGCTCTCAGGAAGGTATGCTATGCTAAGGAAAAACATGTATTTTTATTAAAGTGTAATGATCCTGCCTGTCAATGGGGAAACCTTCTGTCCCTGAGCATGTTTCCTATCAAAGATGGCATCATAATTAATGACAGAAAATGCTAGATAAATGGGTATCATAAAAGCTGCCAAAACGTTCATCCTTTTGCCAGTTACATTTTATCTTACATTGTCTGTTACATTATTAATGCAGAAAGCTGTTATTTCATTCATGAATAATTGAGTAAATGCGGAGTGGAAGTTGGGAAGTTGAGAAAAAAAAAAGATGCCATTTTCTCTGATCACAGTTGTGTATATACAGAGGACAGTAACAAATGTTATTGTCAACAATGTGTTCAATGGATTGCTTTGAAGATATTGATATTACTCTGATTAAACAATTGAGAAAAGCTCTGGCCTCACTGCTTAGGAGGATTTACATCTTCTTTTTCTCTCTGAATTTTTCTATTACATAAATTAACAGCTATGAAAGAGTGAATAGCCTGTAACTCCACAATAGAAATGGCACCTATGGACAAAACTGATTACTTTAATCAATATTATAATAATGTGGTACATATCACTACAGGTTTTTTTTTTTTTAATTTACAGCTGTGTTTTGCTAATGTGTGTTACATGAAGACTATATACGTAAGAAATTTATGTTGATACTCTTTAGCGTATTCCTAAATCTTAGCGTATATTGTGTTAAGACTAAGTAGTGAACTACTTAAAAAGGTATGACTTTTGGAAATGATCAAGTACTGACCTATTAAAGTATGTTACAGAGAGAGACACAGTAGAAAGGGAAAGAAGTTTGAAAATGTCTGTGGAAAAAAAAAATAGATGATAGAGTTATATATTAGATTTAGAAGAGAACCCGAGATAATTTCTAGAACTAAGAAATTCTATCAAAATATAAGTACTGTACTCAATTCATGGGTGTGATAATAGCTTAGACACAGCTGACAGAAAAAGTAAACTTCTTAGAAGTGAAAATTAATTTTCCAATATTTTACCTGCAGGGATAAAAATTGACAGAAATTATAAAGGAGAGAGTAAAATGTGCGAGGTAGAAACATCTAACATATGTTTAATCTTAGCCCCAGTAAGAGAAAAGGGAAAAATAAAGAAAATTAGTATTTGGTATGTTAATGGATTAAGTTTTCCTCAAAATGATTAAAAACACTAATTTAAAAGTTGTGAAATGCTATCCTAATGCTATCCCTCCCCATTAGGAGATATACCTAATGTAAATGACGAGTTAATGGGTGCAGCACACCAACATGGCATATGAATCCACATGTAACAAACCTGCACGTTGTGCACATGTACCCTAGAACTTAAAGTATAATAATAGAAAAAGTTATAAAATATTAGAGAATCCTGAGAATGATAAATAAAAATAAATTTCCACTAAAAATTTTATAGTGAAAATACAGAAGCCAAAAAAGCAGAGGATAATAATACTTTAATAGGGTGAATAACTGTAATTCCCAAAATCAAACTTTTTAACCTAAAATATTGAAATTATCTATACATAACAGTAAATTGACTACATGCTGTTATTCCATTGGCGACCATCTGTATTTACAATGCTTCAATTACAGATGGACCAAGATAATTATTATTTTTATTTATTGACAGGGACTATATGCTATTTTCAAGGTACTTTGCTTGATGGATAATTAAATACAAAAGGATACATCATTGGCTTTACTCTTCATCAGCTTACTATAGGATAGTTACATTAGAAGCTTAGGAAGAATCAGAATGTGCTACAATTGTGAGACATTGGAGGGTGGAAGCATGAATTCTCTTTCCGGGCATCTGAAAAGTTTGTGGAAGAGATAATAGTTTATCCAGGCCTTGAAATATAGGTATGATTTTGAAATAATATATATGATGTTTGTAAACCAATAACATTCATTTACCAACATATTTACTCCTCTCTTTTTAAAATAACTTCCTGTACTTTAAATTCAGTCATCTAGGATCATTTTCCTTTTTGGAAATAGTTATAGTCCTCTTTCAGAAGCTCTGTTAGTGTAAGCATTCTAATGATAGATTTATTCAAGTTTTGTCTAAATATTTTTACATCTAGCCAACAGTTTTGAAAGTAATTTCATCACATAGCATTCCAGATTGTCAATTGTTGTTACTACTACCAATAATATTTATTTATCAAAATATTTACTACCTTTTTTAAAATGACTTCCTATACTTTAAATTCATTAATCTGGGATCATTTTCTTTTGTGGAAATGGGCTATACTCCTTTTAGAAGCTCTGTTAGTGCAAGCATTCTAATCATAGATTCATTCAAGTTCAGTCTAAATATTTCTACATTCAACCAACATTTTTGAAAGTAATTTAATTGCATAACATCCTAGGTTGTCAATTATTGTTACTGTTATTATTTTTATCATTTTGTTGTTATACTTAAATATGTTACAGTAATATCTTCTTGTCTTATTATTTTTGTGGTTGAAAATATTGTCAATTTTGTTATCGCTCCCTTGGAAAAAATATGCATTTTAATTGAAGCCTTGTTTGGTAATTATCCATTATTAATGTGAATATTTATAAAGTATATTAGTGCCATAGATTTGGTAATTATTTCCAATTATTTATACTCACCTTTTAGTAAAATCAAATATTCATGATTTTTACTTATTTATCCCTTAAATGTCTCCCACTATGATAGCATCATTCTTTTTCACTGCACTGATGGTATACTTTACCATATCACTTGCTTTGTTCCATTGAATGTGTACAGACACCAAGTGTGCCATACTGAGCCAGAAACATTGGTGTGTCATTTAAACATATTAGAAAAGAAAAGAAAAAATCTCTGGCTACTCTCTTTCACTCTCTTTTACTCTAGATAGATATAAATAGACAGATAAAGGTATGAATATAGATATAAATACGAATACACAGCCCTTTATAAAAATGATAGATAAAAAGATAAAATATAGACATAACCATATAAGTATAAAATAGAGATAGACAGGAAATATTTTTACTTACCAGAATATTTATCGCATCTTTTACTCTGTATTTCCTCCTTCAGATCCAAGATTCTTTCTGATGCATTTTTTTCTTCCTTTAGTTAAATAATTTCCTTTATAGTTTTTAATGAATGTCTCCTAATGGTGACTTATCCCTCTATATTTTTTAACTTGAAAATGTGTCTCAGATTTTTTGTCATTTTTAAAATACAATTTGGTAGAATATTGCATTCTAAATATTAAGGTGTATTTTTGAGGTGTTTGAATATGCCATTCTAGCATATTCTGGTGTCTGTCATTTCTAATGATAAATTATTCATTAATTATGTATTTTTTCTTTTGATAGAATAGGTAATTGACCCCTTCCCTTGCTCCTTTTAGAACATTCTCTGTTTTTGTCTTTTCAACAGGATCTTGTTAATATGGGAATGTAAAGTTTCTTTGTATTTACCTGTTTAATATTTAATAATTCTTTTAGAGCGTTGGGTTAATACTTTTTACACATTTAGTTAAAAAGTTTTTGGCCACTCTTGCTCCAAATTGTCTTTTCCTGTTTTGTGTTAACTCTTTTCTCTTTTGGAGACTTCAATTCCATGTGTATTATACCACTTTATATTTTCACACAAGACTCTGAGGTGCCCTTAATTTTTTTCTTTATTTTTTTCTCCATTGTTCAGATTGAACAATTGTTATTGATTTAGTTTTATGTTAATGTGTTATTTAGTTGCTATTTTCAATATTTTATTCAAGACACCTCATAAGTATTGTATTTCCGTCTTACTATATCTATTTGGATCTTATTTTGTGAAGTTTTGTTTTGTCTTAAAATTACTTGTTTACTCGTTAAAACTGCTTCCTCCTTTAATCTGCGTAAACAGATTAAACATATTTTTAATCCATTATACATATTAATAATACCTGCTATGATGTATTATCTTCTAATTCTAATATCTAGGGTCACATCCAATTCTAATATCTAGAGTCAGTTTATGTTTACTAACTTTTGAATTATGAATTACACTCTTGATTTTTACAAAGTGGGCATGTTGGTTTTTGGTACTCCATGCTCATCTTTGAATGGGAACAGCTTTGGGGAAGCACCATCTCTATTGAGCACAACAGTAGATACCGAAGAGTAGCACTGGACGCTGATGTGCACCTGTGATGATATTCTATACTGTGAGATTTCATGTCTTTGGATACAACATTCTATACCGCTTCTATTAGCGGTGCAGATGGTAACCTTGTGGATGAAAAGACAAACTCATACATACAATAAGTATGTATCCTTGTGAAAATAAACTGGCGTTTTGTTTGTCATAAAAGAAGGAGAACCATGTAGTGTATTTGTCATCAAGTGACCAGGTCACCTGAGTAAAAAATAATGCAACAATGTCACATTGGGAAATCAATATTGGTCTCTGTTGTGAGACCAATATGTATTTAGACCTACCATGCATTTAGATGCTAAGGTAGCTATATAATCCTGATTAAGTGGGAGTCCATGTTATGGAGAAAATATTCAGTACCTCTGCTACCATGGCAATTTTTTTCACCTACTCACCAGGCCAATGTGTTCTCTGTATGAAAAGTGGCACGTCAGGGAACCGAGCAAAGTATTGTTACTTTTTATTGGGGAAATTATTCTCAGTCTCCTCCATCTCAATTCTTGGCTTTTTTCTGCTTTTGCAAATTAAGTAGTATCCTTGTTTACTGCCATTTTTTCCCCCTAGAGGTACTATACTTGATTAACTATTTTTAAAACTCCCTGTGGGTTAAGATCCCTTGCTTTTATCACTGATATTTCTGATTGCTGCAATTGAAGATTTCTGGTTTCTGGAGGATAAGCCTTGCCACCTGACTTCCATTCATTTGGTTATATATATATGAACGTATATATATGGACATATGTGTATATATATGAACATAAATATGAACATATGTATATATATATGAACATTAATGAGTTCAGCTATGAGACTCTCTCTCTTATTTTTATGTCAAATCTGCAAAAAGGAACACTGAATTTCTTAGTGATGTCAGTTTCATTCTCACTACTGTATTCACACTGGGTTTGAAATACTGTGACTCTTGAGCCCTCCCATGAAACACTTGTCAGTTTAAGTGATCTGGAAAAGAGAGCTGAGTTGTCAGGTGTCAGAGTAGCTAATTAGAGCATCAAACCAAAAATGAAATAGTTAAATATCCAGTTATGTATAGTGATGATGATAAATCATCACTGGAAGAAGCATGAATTATTCTTGTTTTATGTTTTCCCATGGAATTAGTGGGTCTGATAAACCAGTGCAGACATTAGGCTCTCCTACTGTTGAGGAAGCCCTGAATGAAAAGTCTGTCAGGATGGAAAAGTACCTTTGAGTTTTCATGATAAGGAGACCTTGGTGATAAGGAGTTTTCATGATAAGGAGACCTGTGAAGGCACAGGTTATAGGAGTGCAGATATGCATAAGAACATGGTTAGCCAGAAGGGCCTGAAGCCCTGACTGCAGCTCCCTTCACAGAAGGCAATGCACTGGCTGTGCATCAAGGCTGGTGTGGAGAGGGCAACTTTCTCCAGCGAAACCTGCCAGGTAAAGACTTTGTGATTAGTCTATAGTGAGACCTGAAAAGTCATACATAGATTTTTAATCAGGAACTAGAATCCTCCACACAATATTCTGATGGGTCTTCTTGACACACATAATAATGAATTTTGATATCCTTACATGTCTTCACTTCTTCCTTTGTTCCTATTCTGCCTTCCAGGACAACTCTAGGATTTTTACCCCACTCAGCATGGTCCCCTAGTTTCATCAGGTTTATAGTAGCTGGTTTGTTTCGTTTCCAACTGTACTTGCCAATGAGTTAAATCCCATGTCCTCATACTTGCCCTCTAGGTAACATATTCTTGGTTATCCAGACTTACGTTCTGTCTCCCTTGAGCAAGCTCTCTTAACATTAAATCTTGTGTTAATACTACCCCGATTTCTGCCAGAATATACTAGGAAATTATTCCACTTTTGTGATATATAATTACTTTCTACCTTTTTCTGATACAGCATATCTCTAGCTATTTATGCTGCAATTTAATCTTATGTATAACCTAAAAGACAGAAGGGAAGATGGGGGCATCTCCTGAATGTGCGTTTGCCAGAGAGTATGGGTCTGGTTCACTTGTGGGTGAGGATAATCTGCAGCATCTTTTAACTTGTGGATAGTGCTATCTCTTGTAATGGACATGTGGACCACTTTTGTAAATGATTACAAGAGAGTCTGAAACATCCGCATCCTCAATAATGTCTATTTATGTTTTCTATTCCGTTTTTTGGCATCCCAGTTTTTGCAACAAGGGCCCAGATTTTAGCACAAGAGTACTGTCTTGGCAAAGCACATAAACATCTTTCAAGCAATGCAACTGCAACCACTAAAACCTGAGTCAGCTGCATAATGGCTTCCACTCTTTTTTTTTACAGAATTAAAAAAAAAAATTCTGTAAGCCTATGCAAGCTACCCTTTGACTCTTATAGTTAGCCTTTATGTGCTGTTCAATGTCCCTTATTTTCTCATTTTTCCTCTGTGCTATGTCAGTTTCAGCTTAGCAATCACCAGCCACCTTTGCTTTCTTCACAAGAATTCCTCTCTCATCCACATACTTTTTAAGCCATCACACCTGCAAAGGTGTTCTTCCCTTTCAGTATGTTTTCCAGGTCTATAACAGTAAAATCTTTATCAACTGGGCTGTGCTCAACATGACACTCACCATAGTATCATTTTTTTTTTTCATTAGGCAGTGAATGTGCCACTCCTGAGACCCCATCTTACAACCTGATTTATCAGACTACTGCTGGTACCACATTTTAAGTCTTCTGAGAAGCAAGTAACAAGATAGATTTATCTGTGTACAATATTTACTTGGCGACTTCCTGTAAAAGATAAATGGAGAATATGGAGCACAAGTATAGTTAGAGAGCCTTTAGAATACATGTAGCTATGACATCAGTGAAAAGAAACATAAAAGGAAGGGGAATTGTGTCGTTAGTCTCTGACTGAAGTGCAGAGTTCAATTTGCGTTGGCCGGGATGATGGGGGGACTTCAACTTAAAGAAACTCATCAGAAGAGCCCTATGTTTTATGGGTATAGGCCTCCATTTGTATTCCCTCTATGCTTAACACTGTCTGAGAGAAGTCCAGGGAGAAAGTGATATCTTTATGATATAGTGGTATATCTAGTGAAATGGCAACTGGGGATATCTGTTAACTATGCTCCCCAGAGCAATAAATTTCATGGGTATATTTTCGTGTCTACCAAAACTGGGCACTGTAGAAAAGGGTAATGTAATATTCTGACTCTGAATTCTCTGTTTTCTCTGTTATTGAGTTTTATATCTACTGTGCAATTAAATTTCTTAGTCTTATAAACTCTGTCTCCCGTACAGTATGCATCACTTGATATACCTGCTCAAGTTTTGTCAGCTTCCAAAGTTTGATATTTTACCCCTGCCTTCTTGGAGGGCTCTTGCCATTGCCTGTTTAGTGTAGCAGTCAGTCAATAATGTGAGTTGACTTTTTTCTCATATACACAGGTCAATATTTCTTTTTTGTTTTTTAAATTATACTTTAAGTTCTAGGGTACATGTGCACAACGTGCAGGTTTGTTACATATGTATACATGTGCCATGTTGGTGTGCTGCACCCATTAACCCATCATTTGCATTAGGTATATCTCCTAATGCTATCCCTCCTTCCTCCCCCCTCCCCACAATAGGCCCCGGTGTGTGATGTTCCCCTTCCTGTGTCCAAGTGATCTCATTGTTCAATTCCCACCTTTGAGTGAGAACACGCGATGTTTGGTTTTCTGTTCTTGTGATAGTTTGCTGAGAATGATGGTTTGCAGCTGCATCCATGTCCCTACAAAGGACACAAACCCATCCCTTTTTATGGCTGCATAGTATTCCATGGTGTATATGTGCCACATTTTCTTAATCCAGTCTGTCACTGATGGACATTTGGGTTGATTCCAAGCCTTTGCTATTGTGAATAGTGACACAATAAACATATGTGTGCATGTGTCTTTATAGCAGCATGACTTATAATCCTTTTGGTATATACCCAGTAATGGGATGGCTGGGTCAAATGGTATTTCTAGTTCTAGATCCTTGAGGAATCGCCACATTGCTTTCCACAATGGTTGAACTAGTTTACAGTCTCACCAACAGTGTAGAAGTGTTCCTATTTCTCCACATCCTCTCCAGCACCTGTTGTTTCCTGATTTTTTAATGATTGCCATTCTAACTGGTGTGAGACGGTATCTCATTGTGGTTTTGATTTGCATTTCTCTGATGGCCAGTGATGATGAGCATTTTTTGATGTGTCTGTTGGCTGTATGAATGTCTTCTTTTGAGAAGTGTCCGTTCATATCCTTTGCCCACTTTTTGATGTGGTTGTTTGTTTTTTTCTTGTAAATTTGATTGAGTTCTTTATAGGTTCTGGATATTAGCCTTTTGCCAGATGAGTAGATTGCAAAAATTTTCTCCCATTTTGTAGGTTGCCTGTTCACTCTGATGGTAGTTTCTTTTGCTGTGCAGAAGCTCTTTAGTTTAATTAGATCCCATTTGTCAGTTTTGGCTTTTGTTGCCATTGCTTTTGGTGTTTTAGACATGAAGTTCTTGCCAATGCCTAGATCCTGAATGGTATTACCTAAGTTTTCTTCTAGGGTTTTTATGGCTTTAGGTCTAACATTATAGGTCAATATTTCTGTAGTTATCTTACTGCTGCTGTTTATCTCTTCCCTAAATTTCAGCTGACCAGTCATCCCAGAGCTATATACTCTTACAAATCTCCAATTTGAGGTTGCCCAAGATGAGTTAATATTGAGAAGTTGAATTCATTATAAAAACTTTGAATTCAGCTGGGCCTGGTGGCTCACACCTGTAATCCCAGTACTTTGGGAGGCCGAGGCAGGCAGATCACGAGGTCAGAGATCGAGACCATCTTGGCTAACATGGTGAAACCCCGTCTCTACTAAAAATACAACAACAACAACAACAAAACTTAGCGGGGCATGGTGGCAGCCACTTGTAGTTCCAGTTACTTGGGAGGCTGAGGCAGGAGAATGGCATGAACCCAGGAGGCAGAGCTTGTAGGGAGCCGAGATCGCACCACTACACTCCAGCCTGGGCAGCAGAGCAAGACTCCGTCTCAAAAAAAAAAAAAGAAAAAGAAATTCTGAATTCACAAAACTTATCTGGTATATTTTTGTCTTTCACATGTGAATTCCTGGCTATTTTCTGATTGCTGATTTATAACGTTTTCAAGTATTTTCTTCAGGAACACTCACACTTCAGCAGTGAGCCAAGTATATGGAAAAAATAATACTCCAAGTAGAAGTTCTATAGTGATTTTTCTATTGGAATCACATCTTCCACCCTGAGTCCTGCTAAATTTCCAGGTTTGTTCACAAACTCTGAACACTGTTTCACGCAAATTTGAGCCAGCAAACCTGTGGTTTTCTGGCTAGCACATTTAGAGGAAAAAAAAGCAAATCAAATAAGCAGCAGAGAAACCTCTTATTTTTCTTCTTTGCAGCTGTACCCTTGGAAGTATAAATTTTTCTCCTGGTTCTTTTTGTTTGTGATCTTTCCAATGCTTTTGAAATAATTTCTTTTTAAAATAATGTTTCAAGAATTCCTGTTTATCACTTGTGAAAAATTTTATCTGGATATGTCCTCAATCAGTACTACTGTGTGAATGTATCTTCTAAAATTTATAAGTTAAAACTTAGTCATCAATGTTATATTATTAACAGTTGGATCCTTTATAAAGTGACTAAGAAATGAGGGTGGAACTCTTATGGATGGGATTAGCATCTTATAAAAGGCTTTGAGGTAGCAAGTCCATTCCTTCTCAGTTTTCATCATGGGAATGCACAGTGTTTGTTTGATACAGACAAAGAAACATTCAAGGTGCATCCTGGGAACATAGATCAGTCCTAACTGAATACTGGTGCCATGATCTTGGACTTTCCAACTTCCAGAACTGTAAAAAAATTACATTTCTGTTCTGTGTAAGTTACCCAGTCTCAGATATATTGTTACTGCAGTATAAATGAACTGAAACTATCACTATGGCTAGCACAATTGGGAAAAAGCAAAATAATTACAAAGTATAAATAGCCAAAATATATTAATAACTACAAAATGTAGCCAAGCATGTAGGCAATTGAGTATAACAAGTGAGAAATAATTGGCAAAAGAGGAGAATTCAACGAGCAGAAGTCTATGAAAATTTAATAATATCAATGATGAGAAAATAAAAAGCAAAATAATTTTAGAGTTGATCTCACTCATGACTTTAGAAAGACAACCATAAAATATCTGATAGTGTTGGATTTTACAATCAAATAGAGAAAAATACAACTACTCTAAGAGTCTCATGGGAAGGAATAATGCATTGTATCTCAGGACAGTAGTTTCCTCTAATAAAAACCAAAGGTAGTAGGATTAGAGACATGTAAATAGAGGTCCTCAACACCCCTAAACTTTCAAATATTTAATTTTTCAAAGTATTAGGGCAAACAGGGTAAAAATATTTACTTTTGTAAGTTGTTACAGTTTTATTTCTGATATTTTATTGCGAAATAGATTTAACAGTTGATCTAAAAGATTAATGCCATAATTCCTAGGAAGATCTGAGAGTATGACTCCAGTTGTGATTCCTCAGCACCAAATTCAGTAATATATTCAGCCCAGATTGTAGAAGCTAGGAGAATTTAAGAATGACAGGTGATTTCATGTCAGAAAATTGTACCCCATGTTTATGTTATTTGTGGTGGTGTTTCAAATTTATTAGTACTCCTTGTTCAAATGAGGTAATTTCTAAATTATGTTATTATACCTGATTCAAAAATTATTTATTTTTATTAGATATGTGCAGAAATAATAATGCTTCTCAATGGTCAAATATGACCAAAATCTCAAGTGTTGCCGTCAGCTGTCAAACTCCAGGAATAGTTTTGTTCAGCTGAAGAATATATGTGTATTTGCCTTAGAGTGTGTAATTTTAGCCACCAATCAGAATATTATTAGATAGAATTTTAGAAGTAAAATTTGAAAATCTGAAGAAATTTCTGCCATCAGAGTAAATAAAATACTTGTGAGCCAGAAATGTCAAAATGTGAGTAGGTCACTAATGAAATCCAACTCCAGTTCCCCACACTAAGCTGCATCTAACACATTTTTGACTGGCTTCACTTTTGATCTGATTACCATCTTTTTATGGTCTTGAACTACTTATATTCAACTCCTTATCTCAGGATTTATTTCTGGTACTATCAAAATACAAACACAACTTTATGATTTAGTTAACGGTTTCTGGACTCCCTTTTTCTGGAAATCATTCCTGGCCTCGTTTCTTTTGGATTCTAACTTCAAACCAGAGAAAGAGATTTGCGTTCAGTACAAAGCCCAGCACTCTTAACTTCAGTCTAAACTTACTTTTTATTCTAATTGTTTTGTTTATTGATTTCAATGCAGTCTCTCGGTTTTGTTGAACCTTTGTGGTTTAGACAGGGTTAAACAAAATTTGACTTATTTCTTTCTGCTTCTCATGTTTCTCCCTCTTTTTTGATTCTGAAATTTCTGTGAATGACTCTACTCAAATGACGTGGTTTTAGTAAACCCTATAATTTATTTCTATATATTATGATATTATAGTTAAATGTCAATAAAAAAAAACTATAGTTAAAAAGCAACAAAAAATGTTATGGAGTATCGTCCTTTGCTACCTCTTCCCTCAAGCTGAAATACCGAACTCCTATGAGAAATCATTGGAAATTCAGTTTCAGTTTTTAACATTAAAGTGGATGTCTCTAATAAAAATAATTGTCTATAATTTGAATAGAACTTGAGTTATTGTCATCATAGAAGAATTAGTTGCAAAACTGTTACTCATCTGATGTTATACTTTTACTTATATACATATTCTTAATGTGTTTTTTTATCCTAATATTTATATGATAATTTAAGATTCTATATTGCTACTCATATCCACAGGAGTGTTCCCACTGAAACAGCTCTTGAAACCACAAATGGTGTCATGATTAGAGATTTAAAAAAGATTCTACTTAAAGTATTTGCTAATGTAATTGGTGATTATGATGATTTGGCAATATCAATGTAGAAGGAAGTGTGATGGAATGCTGTGAAGTGAATGAATGATCTGAAGACAATTGATTCAAGATAAGGAAGAAATGAGTGCCATAGAAATGAGATGAGCAATTATATTACAAAAAGAAAAAGATTGTAGATATATAGAGAAATATCATCACATATTTTCAGTCATGTGCAGCATAATCACTGTAAAATGTTTATGCAGCATAATTATGTTTATCGTTCTTTCTTTTTTTCTTTTTTTCTTTTTTTGAGATGGAGTCTTGCTCTATTGCCCAGGCTGGAGTGCAATGGTGTGATCTCAGCTTGCTGCAACCTCTGTTTTCAAGCGATTCTCCTGCTTCAGCTTCCCTAGTACTGGGATTACAGGCACATACCATCACTCCCGGCTAATGTTTTTGTATTTTAGTAGAGACTGGGTTTCACCATGTTGGTCAGGCTGGTCTTGAATTCCTGACCTCAGGTGATCCCCCCACATCGGCCTCCCAAAGTGCTGGGATTACAGGCATGAGCCACCTTGCCCGGCATGTTTTTCTAAGAATTATTTTGTAACTTTCAATTTTGATATAAATATAAACTTACAGAAATGTGAGAATAGTACAAGAATCTCTTGTATAGTGTTAAACACAAATTCAATAAATCTGATTCCCCTAGCTTTAGGTCTTATTAATCCTCTCTCTGTCTCTGTCTCTTTGTGTTTGCGCGTGTGTGTGTGTGTGTGTGTGTGTCTCATTGTGCATGTAATTTGAGTTTTCCTAATCCTTAATAATGTTTAGCATTTTATCATGGGTTTAAATATATTACATATATTTTCTTACTAAAATGTTCAAATTTTTACCTATTATTTATTTTTTTCTAATTGTTGGGTTTTGAGATGGAGTTAAATTTCCTTTACACAAATTTTTATTTAGATATGTGATTTGCCACTATTTTCTTCCAATCTGTGATTTGTCTTTTCATTCTATCTGTAACTTTGGAAGAGCACATTTTAAAAATCCCAGTAACATATTGAGTTTTAGGTGTAATAGCTAAGAAATCTTTGTCTAAACCTTGCCCACAATGATTTTTTTTTCTATGTTTTTCTAGAAGTTTTAAAAGCTGTACACAGAGCTCTCATGATGTCTTTCTCTTGGTTTTGTTTCATATTACTAAAAATAAGGACTTTTTCTCAATATACAATTTGACAAAAAATGTTCTAGTAAGTTATATTTATTTCAAAAAGTTATGAACCATGTATGTTAGCATTAAAAGCCAATATATTATATGTAAAACTTTTAGAGTAGAGCCTGATTTATAATTGGTACAGGTGGTATACTATGCAACTTAAACATGTTAATACATCTTCTAAGTTGCTTAAAGATGTGACATATCATAAATATATAAGTAAATATTAATACTGAAAACAAATACAAACGTAATGATTACACAAGTTTTTAGAAATTTTTTTTTTCTAAAAAGTGTCTCTCTTTGTTAGTCATGAACTCAAATGGCCAACAAACATGAACAAATATTCATACTTCACTAATCATCAGGGAAATGCAAATTAAAATCAAATGAGATATCACATTAGGCCAGCCAGAATGGCTATTAAAAAGTCAACAATAGATGTCGCAGATGTGGTGAAAAAGAAACACTTCCTCACTGCTGATGAGAATGTAAATTATAACAGTACAACCTCTATGGAAAATAGTATAGTAATTTCTCAAATAACAAATAGTAGATCTACCATTCAATCCAGAAATCTCACTACTGAGTAACTACTGAAGGAAAAAGAAGACATTATATCAAAAAGACACCTGTATGTGTATGTTTATTGCAGCTCAATTCACAATTGCATGGTACATACACACACCATGGAATACTACTCAGCAATAAATAATGAAACAATATTTTTGGAGCAACTTGGATGGAACTGGAAGCTATTATCCTAAGTGAAGTAACTCAGGAAAACTAATACTGCCTGTTCTCACTTATAAGTGGGATCTAAGCTATTTGTATGCAAGGGCATACAGAATGGTATAATAGATATTGGAGATACAGAGGAGGGAGAGTGGAAGAGGGGTGAGAGATAAAAAATTACCCATTTGGTACAATGACCACTATTCAGGTGACTAGTGCATTAAAAGCCCAGACTTAACCAGTATACAATTCATCCATGTAACTAAAGAAACACTGTTATCCCTAAAGTTATTAAAATAAAAGCGTTTTTTTAAAAAAGTTTAAATTTTCACAAATTTGTGTAACTTACAGATAATTATCCATGGGCAAGTATCATCCATGAACACGATATGTTTCTCTATTAATTTATGTTTTCTTAATTTGCTAAGTAATGGTTTGTTATTTTCTGTGTAGAAATCTTGTACACCTTTTCTTGAATTTATTTATAAATATGTTTGGGTTTGATGCGATTATCAATATTATTACCTACAAAAAGCTTTGTTGTATTGGCATATTGTTGTTAGATATCAGTTAAATTAATTCTTATACTGATGTGCTACAAATTTAATTATTGTATTTTTTAATATTCTAGAAATAACATCTATAAATTTGAGCCCACCTCTTGCATCGATGTGACCTAGATGTGAGACATGGAGTCAAGATTATTTCAGAGTTTTAAAATTTAATTACAGTCTCATTGGATTTTGGACTTGCATAGCGCCTATAGCCCCTTTGTTTTGGCCAATTTTTCCCATTTGGAATGACTGTATTTACCTAATGTCTGTACCACCACTGTGTCTAGGAAGTGTTAATGAAAAGAGTAAAACTCTGTAAAATATTTGAAGAGATTTATTCTGAGCCAAATATGAGTGACCATGGCCTATGACACAGCCCTCAGGAGGTCCTGAGAACATGTGCTTATGGTGGTCCAGGTACAGCTTGGGTTTATACATTTTAGGAAGACGTGAGATATCATTAAAATACATTTAAGAAATACATTGTTATTTATTTATTTATTTATTTATTTTTATTTTTATTTTATTTTTTCAGAAGAATAGGATAACTCAAAGCAGGAGCTTCCAAACTATAGATAAATTTAAACATTTTCTGGTTGGTAATTGATTGAGTTTATCTGAAGACCTGGGATCAATGGAAAGGAATGTTAAAAATAAATTAAGGTGTTAAAATATGGTGGATTAATAAAAATGACTGAATGAAGTAAAATAAATATAGTACTTATGGAAGGAGCAGGATTAAAAAAGGAAAAATACAAATAAGATTCATAGTCTTAGAATAGAAAAATAGATATTTAGGAATAGGATTTATATGACTATCTGTTTGAATTTCTTGTCAAAGTGCCTTCTAAAAATAATTACTATATGCAGAATAAAGCAGTTTTTTGAGATGAGTCATTTCTTATAATTAGAGAATATCTTTCTTTTGAACAGCTCAGTGGGATATGCAATTTGTAAATTCATATAAATTTAAAATTAGGAGAATTATTAATATGAAAAATGACTTTAGTAATGCTAAATAAACTTAAGAGTTAAATAAACTCTTTAAACAATGGAAAATTATTTACTGTTATTTTCTAAAGTAGTACATTATTCTTATAAAGGCTGCATGCAATGATAGAGCAAATGTACTGGCTGTTATGAGACTCAGGTACCAGATATGTTTATGGAATGAAAAGAAGGAAAACAAAGAAGAAAGGATATTCTCTACAGGATGTGGATTTTTCCCATAAGAGACTTTGCAGGGCTATTTCAAGGTATGGTGAATAAACACATTTTGAGTTATTTTTTCCTTGTCTCATAATGTTATGCCAGAGTCAGATTGAAAAGTAAGTCATGATATATAGGGTCAAATAAAGTCATCTGATGAGAATTTATAGTTCATAGGGCATGACTCCCAAGACCCTTTAGGTAGGAATTTGGGTAAGATAAAAAAAATGTTATACATGGTTAGATCCCCTCATTGATCATCCTGAAGCACTTTTCAGCAGTATTCCTGCAGGGCATCATATTTGGTTGTAGACCCATAATAGAGATGCCCTAAAAAGGGGCACCTCAGGGAATGTTTAGAATGGTGCTACTCCATATAAGAGTCTTCATTTTGTCCTGATCTCTATTATACCAAATGAAGTATGCTCTGCCTGCAGGAAGATTGCTGAGGTTTGCAGGGAACCAGGAGAAATGTTCAGGTTTGAAAAGAGAAGGAGTGTTGGGCAAGCAGACAGAGGAGATTGTGGTAATGAGAAAGAACAAGAAAAACATTTTCCTGACTTTAGCAAGCGACTGTATAGCTATATCCATTTAGAAACTTATATCAATGAAGACTGCATAGATTCCGAACAGCTTCTTAAGGGACTCAGTTAAAACATTCAGGGTTTTAGAAATATTCTTTAGTAAAGAAAGTAAGAATGAGAATTATTTTAGGTTAGAGTACTGGCCTGATCCTATGTCTCTGGAAGTATGTTGGTTTTGTTTTAGCCCTGGAGACCAACTGAATCTCCAGTGTTCTCTAGATTTGCAGGTGGGTGTCAGAGATGGGTTCAGAAGTCTAGGGGTGGTCAGGAATGTGGTAAGGTCCTCATTTTAGGTGTGAAATGTGAATCCAAGAAGCAACCCCTTTAACTTTAAAGCATAAGAGTTGGTGAAAAGCACATAAGATCCTTTCCAGTGGGGCTGTACGGAATCCTTCAGTTGGTGTCTTTTTCAATATACAAAGTCATCTGACTGCTGTAATCTGTGGTCTTTGGGGTCATCAAGCCCCTGGAGCTCACTGTGGAAAGATTCTGTTACCAGGTTTGTTTTATGTGTTAAAGTTTTGAGGCACCCTTGAGAATAGTGCAATATTTTCCCTTTGAATAAGGCCAGTTCATATAAGCCCTCATGCAGCCTCATAGGTCTCCTTGTTTTAATTTCAAAGGGTGATAAACAGTGTTTTCCAAAAGTAGTGGATCTAAGATTAAGCAAGATCAGTGGGAGTGCTTTTGACCAAGGGTGGTTAAACGGCTCTGTCAACTTAGCTAATTGAGTTTCTATTGTGCCATTTGTCCATTCCACCAACCCAGAGGATGTAAGTTTCCTGAGGCTTCCCCAGCCCTACAGAACTGTGAGCCAATTCAACCTCTTTTCTTAATAAATTACCTAGTCTCAAGTGTCTCCTTATTGCAACATGAGAATGGACTAATGCAGTAATGTAGGAAAAATACAACAAAGAGGCAATAATAACAAAACATGCAATTTTACACTCATGATCATGTTTCTGGATCTTTACAGTTTTATTATAGTCTAGATCTGGAATGTATGTCTTTTTCAACTTGTTCTACTGTGGACTTCTGCCCATTTCTGAGATTATTGTAAATGCCATCATATTTTGTGTTTCCTCCAATATCCTTTTTAGAAGACGTAACCACTTTTCCACGTATGTTCCCAAGTACTTAACAGTTATTACATTGGATCAGAACTAACTTTTTGCAGTCTGGTTTATTTCTGCTAGATTCAGAAATCATCTAGAGTATATGTTGTCTCATCCATCGTAATAGCACCAACATCTATCATGGAAGAAAATCACACAGTCAATATAATCGTTGATTGATTCTTAATGCAGGATCCACAGACAAAGGGGAAAATGTTCATAGATAATGAACAGTAAGGAATCTTGGGTGGGACAAATAATTACACATTTATTTTAGCTAAAGTATAAGGGAAATTTAGTATTTTATTTAGCTACAAATATGAGTAACAAACTACATTGCTGTTAGCAGTATCTCGTATCCATGACTTTATCACTGTGAAAACTCAAATTGCAGTTTCTCTAGAGATCTTATTTGTGATTTAAGCTTCCTGCTTTGTTGTGGTAGTAATGACTAATTAAGTCACTCTATCTTTTTATTTGTTATGTGATGTAGTTTGGATGTGTGTCCCCACCCACATCTCATATTGAAATGTAAGCCTCAATGTTGAAGGTGGGGCCTGGTGGGTGGTGATGAAATCATGAGGGTTGTTTCTTTTTTTTTTTTTTTTTTTTTGAGATGGGGTCTCACTCTGTCACCAGGCTGGAGTGCAGTGGCATAATCTCAGTTCACTGGAACCTCCACCTCCTGGGTTTAAGGGATTCTCCTGCCTCAGCTTCCCAAGTAGCTGGGACTACAGGCACCCACCATCATGTCTGGTTAATTTTTTGTATTTTTAGTAACGACGGGGTTTCACCGTGTTAGCCAGGATGGTCTCAATCTCTTGACATCGTGATCCGCCCACCTCAGCCTCCCAAAGTGCTGGGATTACAGGCGTGAGCCACCACACCCTGTTGAGGTTGGATTTTTATGAAAGATTTAGCACCATCTCTCTTGGTACTATCCCCATGATAATGAGTGAGTTCTCATGAGATCTGGTCATTTAGAAGTATGTATCACCTCCCAGCTCACTCTCACTCCTGCTTTCACCATGCAATGTGACTGCCCCTCTTTTGCCTTCTGCCATGATTATAAATTTGCTGAGGCCTCCCTAGAAGCTAAGCAGATGTCAATGTTATGCTTCCTGTACAGCCTGCAGAACGATGAAACAATTAAACCCTTTTTCTTTATAAATTACCCAGTCTCAGGTGTTTCTTTAAAGCAGTGCAAGAGTGTCCTATGACACTATGTTAATAGAGAAGAACTAGAAAGCTGGATAGATGATTGCATTTTAACATATTTTTTGTAATTTGAATTTATTTTACATATTTAAAAAGATTATTCTGGGAAGATGATCCATTAAGTTCACAGAAATGACAAAAAGGTCCATGGCAGGAAATGTTTAAGTTCTCCTGGAAACATGTTTGTTTGAAGGGAGAATGTCAGAAATACTTTACTACTGTTAGAAAATAACTTGCTCTCTTTTATATTTAAAATTAAATTTTTCATCAAGTTTTTTTGTTTTGTTTTGTTTTTTGTTTGTTTTTTGAGATGGAGTCTCGCTCTGTCACCCAGGCTAGAGTGCAGTGATATGATCTCAGCTCACTGCAAGCTGTGCCGCCCGGGTTCATGCTATTTTTCTGCCTCAGCCTCCCAAGTAGCTGGGACAACAGGCACCTGCTACTACGCCCAGCTAATTTTTTAGTATTTTTAGTAGAGATGGGGTTTCACCATATTAGCCAGGATGGTCTCGATCTCCTGACCTCATGATCCACTCACCTTGACCTCCCAAAGTGCTGGGATTACAGGTGTGAGCCACCGCGCCCGGTCTGTATCAGGTTTTAAGTTTATATCTTAGCCTAGCTAGTTCATTGTGGAAAAATGCAAACTGAGTTTAGCATTCCAACTTTTGGATCTTGAAGAACAGAAAATTTAGGCATTGAAGTATATTTTCTTATGCATTACATGACTGGACATTCAAATTGAAAACACTAAGCAGAGAAACTCCTAGAAAGTCTCATTCTACATTGATTTTTTTCTTTGCCTAACTTCCAAAAAAGATGAAGAGTGAAAGCTTCTACCTCTTAAACTATACTATATTTGAAAATAGAAAATAAAGGGTAACCTACTGTATCTCTCTCTCTCTCTCTGTGTCTCTCTCTCCTTTCTCAATTTTTCTCTCTCTCACTCTCTTTCTCAAGAGATGCAGAAATGTTGGATGAATTACCCTCAGCTCTTTTAGCCATATTCAAAAAAAATTTAGCTGTACTAACAGTTTTCAATAAGAACAGCAATTAAACTGTGAACCGTAAAACATAATTTGATTTAATAACAATGTAAGAATGATTCTATTTTCTTAATCAATTTGTGTTTTCCAATTAGATCATAAGCATGCACATTTAAAATTAACACGTAATGTAAAAAAATATTTTTCACTCTTTTTTTGATAAAGGCATAAGGACATTATCAGTTTAATCACAAAATTACAGAAATTTCAAGACTTTACAACAAATATGAATAAAATTGTGACTTAAAATAGCACACTTAATCACACACATATTTGAATCTCACCAAATGTTCAGTGTATTCAAATTAAATCACATATAAATTGTAATCTAAAAAGATCAAGAAAAATGTGCACTTCTCTCTACTATACAAAAACAAAGAAAGGAAGAAAGAAGGAGACAAAAGAGAGAAAAACAAAGAGAGGAAGGAAAGAAGGAAGGAAGGAAAAATGAAAGGAACAAAGGAAAGATGGATGGAAGGAAGGAAGGAAAGAAGGAAGGAAGGAAGGAAGGAAGGAAGGAAGGAAGGAAGGAAGGAAGCAAGCAAGCAAAGAAATCAGCCAAAAGCAAAACTAAAACTCAGAGGGAGAATGGGAAAAACAAAACAAAACAACAACAGGAAAAACTATAAGTACTTTTAAAACTATGTGCAGAACATTGTAACTTTACTACATTGAAATCCACTGCTCAAAAGCCTGTATGTATTGAAGTTCTTTACTGTAAGACACACTTTATTGCAGACCAAAACCCTTTTCTAGAATTAATTTTCATTTATTAGCAGGTTAACAAGAAGCTTATTAGCATTTTTTGTTGTTCTTTGGAGACATTCTAAAAAAATAAGACATAATAATCTTGACACATGGCTTAAAATGATGATGAGAAACTTTACTAAGCCAAAAATGCAAGGAATTGAATGTATGTGTAACAAATATTTCCCAAAGGTATTAGAATTCCAGTGCACACTGTGCTCATACATAAAGCCAAAGGCTGAATTGTTGCATGTGAAGTTCCTTTGCCTATTATAATATCTTATCTACAAATTGAATATGGTCATGTGTCACATAAATTTTTGAATAAGAAGCTAAAATGTCAATTTTATCAAAGTTTCATCTGATTATAATGCAGAATAGCCTTAAGCAGAGGACTTTAAGGACCCTGCTTCAACTAATAGAGATATGGATAAATTATAAGCTTGCTTGCTGCGGAGACCATAAGTCATACTGTAGCCACTCCTGTAAGACAAGCAAGGGAATGAAAATGAGATTTCACAACTTGAGCATTTTTTTATATCAAGGTCATTATACTAGTTGATGAAACTCATAAAATATTAACAATCAAACTAATTTACTCATAATCAACTCATTTAATTAAAATAACTTATTAAATTCAGGAAAGTTAATGTTAAGTTGAATATCATCAATACGTATAAAATAATAAAGACTTATAGTAATGAAATGGGTCCAGGCTTTGACATTTCACCAATTTTAGTTCAAACAACCCAAGCTATATTACTTTGGGGCAAAGTCATCTAGAACCAATTACATAAACTCCTGAATATAATTGTTCTTATTTATAAAATGATATTGGATAAAGTATACAAATTATTTTATTTTATGTATTTCCTTCTTTACAAGCTCTTCTACACACTGCCTGGATGAACAATAAGTAGAAGGATATGCATTATCTTATATAACCAAAAATTCAATAATGTAAAGCCTCGTAAAAAAATCTTTAGATTTATTATTTATGGGAGACTTGCAACTGTCTTGCTTTCTTAAAAAGTTGCCTTGAACATTGAATTCATGAATATTGAGAAAACATAGGAGTAGGGTTCTACAAGCTTCTGGCCATGACATTTTCATCAGTCTGAAACCATCTCCATAAACTTTATAAAATTAATCAGAGAAGAAAGGATGGGGGGAAATGAAAATAAACTAATCATGCAGCACATTCAGTATTAATCATGAGGTCAGCTTGCTCTCTTTTCTACTTCCTCATAGGAGTTTGGTGACTACTGCCTCAGAATACATAGAGTAAGTTTCCCTTAAATAATGATTAAGTATTAATTTGAACATTATAAAATGCAAAGGCTTCATTTGAGTTAGTCCTTCATGTCTTGCGTATCAATGAATCTACTGATGTCAGTTGGTCTGTAGAATCCCACTGACACCAGCTGGTCTGAAAGACTCCATTGATGTTAGCTGATCTGAAGGACCCCGCAGAGCTGATTCACCAAGGAATCCAGTTTTCAAATCCTTATAATTTAATCCCCCTTACCCATCAATCAACAACCTCAATTTCCCAACCTTTTATATTCCAGGATCCCTTTACAAGCCCCAGCCCAGAACCCCTCAGGGAGATGCATTTCAGTGTCTCCTCCCATCTCCTATTTCAGCACCCAGTGATCAATAAACTCTTTCACTGTTTGGAAAAAAAAAAAAAAGAATGTGTTTTAAGAAATTAACTTATGCAATGTAACATATAACTATCCTGTGATTCCTTGAATAATGGCTATCAAAAACAAAGGACAAACTCAAAAATTGCATTCATTAAGAAATTCATTAGAAGGTCTTTGAAAACATTAATGTTAAACCATGAAATAATATGTATCTAGTCTTTGCCTTATTTCTTTTGATATATTTGCCATATTATACAAGTAGTTCCAGTTTCAAAGTGTGCAGTTAAAAATGAAGCATTGCTAATACAATTAATAATAAGATTGATATGTGATAGCTAATAGGCTTTTAATTGTCACTAAATTCCAACATAATTGGACTTCATTGTCTCAGAGTTGCTAAATTCTTTTCATAATAGAAGATTTTCCCTACTTATTTCTTGCTGGTGCTTTACATAGTAGCATGGTTTCATTTCTCATCATTCTTTTCTGTATAAGGAGCATCTCCCTACAGGGGCCTTACTTGAATAATCTATCAGATTTGATCTTCTGCTATTCTTTTAAATCTTATTCTATATTTTTATTTATAGTTTTTAACCATACTTATAATTGCACATTATCTTCCTTCTTTGTTTTCTGTCACTTCAAAAACGTTGGCAGGTCTACTATATGAAAACCACCTTTGTATTCTAAAACTTATAGTCTAAAAACTAAAATAGTATTCACAAAGCAGTTGCTCAATATTTTCAAATTAATATTATATAATTGATGAATCATAATTGTATACATTTATGAGATACAATGTGATTTGTTTTGATATGTGTATACTTAAAAGAATAAGTCCATATGGCATATGATTTATGATTTTAGGATGTGATAAATAACATTTATAACTCCTTATATTTTTTAATTATTGGAAATTATACTGTATCCATGTAGACTCACACATTTTTAAAGCCTAGTAGACATGATACATTAACTATTCTAAAGCCATGATTTTCTTGTTTTTTCCTCTTTGCACAGCAGTCTGCTGCCTAGAAACTATGGACACTTTGAAAGCAAAAAATAAAATAAATTGAATTAACTTAAATATATATTTTTAAATCCCAGCCCCTCAAAGATAAGGTTATCAATGCAATATGTTAAGGTTCATAATTAATCTCTTATAAGCATACTCAAATCTATTGTCTTTTGCCCTAAGCAGAACTCACTAGATTCAAACCAAGATTCAGACCACTCAGGTGAGGAAACTGAGGAGAGATAATATTCCCAAATAAATATTTTAAAGACCTTGAATAAAGACAACTTAGGTCTTTCTGATTTATTTATGCCAGAATTGTGAATGTAGGGCCTAGAAGTACAGTAGACTCCAGCAATATGAGAATTAAATCATATCCTAATGAAAGAAGGAGAACCTGGTTCCCTGATAGCAAGGCAGAGCTGCAATACTACATCCAAACTGTCTTATCCCTTAACTTGTTTGTTAAGCAATATAAATGAACTCATTATCTGCTTTTAGTTATCCGTAGTGGATTACACTTCTAACATATGTTTTAAATATTCACATCACTTTGTCATATAATAGATCTTTATATCAATTTTCATGGAATTCTGCATTCCAAAATCATAAAAATTATAATCCCTGAAATATTGAAGAATTATATTTACTGTAGTCATGCTATATCTAAAGTATGTATTATATAAAATAATATCAATACTAATAATGAACACTTTTAATGAAAACCATTCATGTATTTAATGTAGTATTTTTTTCTGTAGTAGTACCCATTAATACATGACAACTTTTATAAATAAAAACATTTCCAACTTCTATACATTACCATTTATTTCTTTGAATTATGCTTAAATCTGCATAGCCATTATACACACTTTATCATTATGTGAAAAATCCACATTATACATATTAGAAATATGAGTACATACAACAAATATTATCTTGAATATCCAAGAAACTAGTCAGATCTATATATGTTGTTTGCTTAATGTTCTCAGAATATCTAAAACATCCAATTCAGTGCATGATATTTATATGAAATTTGCAGTTAATTTAAAAAATTGACCAGTAGTTACAGATGAATACTATTTTTCATTTTGTTTCTAGACACTTTAATCAACCTGCTGGCATGTTGGGATCAATCACTTGTGGCAGTTGTGTTCATTCATCTTTGTCCTGCCATTCATCCTATGGCAGCAAGGAGCACACTGTGTAATTGAATTGGTTGAAATCTAATATAAGAGCAAACTGTGACACAGTAGCTATAACCAGTTTGATTCAAAAATGTGAGCACATGTTTTTTGTTAGTTGCTTGCAGGAAGAGGAATAGTAAACTGCATTCTGTAATAGTACCATAAATGAGAGCTTTGGGGAAAAGGCACACACATGCTTTAGGATATACCAGGTGTTCATGAATTCTCAGTTGAAAATTACATATAGTGAGAGGAAGAGAGCAATGAGAGCAATACAATGTTTATAGACTCGAAGGAAATAAGTCTTTAGGCTTAGAAATTTTTCCAGGTTGTATAAATAAGATAATGTCTTAGATGTTTCTATAAGCACTGTCATGTGTTTAGAAAATTCATGTGATGCAGTAAAGCTCCCTGTTTTAGAGATTTGGAGAGTCTGAAAATTATATTTATATTGACATATCTACCAATCTACAGCTATATCTATATCCATGTGTAGTTGTGTTCTGCAGCAAAGTTTTGCCTCTGGTTGTGTTTTTTTAAAGTTAATTTTGAAATCTGACCAAAGCTAGTTTATATGGATAAGACTAATCATCTTGAATTATTTGTTTTTATATTTGAGGCTAGTAACATGTTTCTTTGTGAAGAAGGTTCACTGTGCACTCGTCTTCAACTTGTCTCTGTCTTGCGAGGCAGAACACACTCATACACAACAAGTAACAGGAAGTGGATTTGTTGCTTCCATGTAGGTAACAAGGGCAAACAGAAGCCTAGGACCCATTGTCAGCTAGTCCCTCACAGCTTAAGAAACCTTCCTGGGTCAGATGGAGACTCAGCTTCTTGTACCCCACTAGCACAACTGTTCAGAGACCCTGACAAGGAGTCCACTCTGGTTCATAGTCCTCAGGAGTCATGTGGTATATTGTGAAAAGCTTCGAAGGATCTTCTGCTTCCAGGAGAGAATAACAAAGCCTGGACACTCTCAAGTAGTTTATTCCTATCTTATAATAATGCATTCCCAGCACATTTTACAATTAGTTCTTCGAACCACAAGAAAGGAAGGGAAGACAAATGTGTCCATCCAAGGTCACCTGGGGAATTGTCATGCCATTCATCTCCTGACCCATATATCTCCCTTAGCAGAGCTAGTGCATGTCATAGAACCATTGACCTCCAAGATCTGGAGGCAGAGATTTGTCTTGTCATATAGACATAACACTTTCTCTGACACAATCCCAATGTAGAATCATTAAGTCATGGCCAGAATACACATTGCTGAGCTCAGGAGACTTACCATTATGAGCAGGATGACCAGGCCTTCCTGAAACAGTGACCTATCCCAGGGTCATAGTGATCCAATTCTTCTTTGACCTCTTAAGTGGAGAAAAATGTAGCTCTCAACTCAGATTGAGGCACACTGCACTCCTTTCCTCATTATACTGCTGAGTGATCTATTTATGGGTATGAAAACATTGGCAATTACAAGTCAAGTCTCATTGATCACAGAATTGCATAAATTCAGTTCACCCCATATGATATTGTTCATGAAGACCCTGCACAGAGGGCTAGAAACAGTCCAGTCCTTATTTTTCTTGTCATTGCTGGGACACTCCTCCATGTAATCAAAGAAGCTTGGTGCATCAAAGTACTAGCCCACTACACTTTGTTAGCTGTGGCAATGGCACTCTGCTACAGAGTCAAGTAAGTTAAAAGAGGACACTTCCAGTTGCCTCCCATGTGGCAGGTGCCAGGTCTCCACTCAGTAAATCAAGGTTTAGGTTCTGTTGATTTATGTATAACACAGCATTAGGAATGCTATTGTAGTTTATTACTATAAGGAAAAGTTGGTTCCTCTGATTGATAAAAAAGGAGGTCTAAGATGACAGATCCAGCACTTTGTCAGATTAACCATGGTGGCCACAGCTTGGGAGAGCCTAACAAAAGTGTTATGCTTTTAGGCCTTTATTACCTCATTGTTGTGAAATAAGCATATTGACAGTTTAGTGCTCAACCTTCCACTCCTCTTGGCATCTCTGGTGTTCCCTACCTATTGCACAGGAGTTGAGCCGAATTGGTGTGGAAACCCAGTTTGTCTGTATCTGCTCTAAGGCTACTACCTCTGGTGGCACCCTTTCTCTTGTTGTTTGATTCAGACCTTTCAGCCTCAATTGTCTAGTCCATGAATAAAGGGAGATCACATCTTGCACAAATTTGACATGTCTAGTAGCATCACTAAACTGACTGGAGGTATCACATGCCCTCAGCAACACTAGAGGAAACCTAGCACCTGGCTATTCCTTAGTTGCATCCCCCATTTTTATGAGATCTCATAAATGGGAAGCACCCTACAGAAGCATCACCTCCAGATTAGTGTTATGGGACTCTGCTGGGGTACTATAGCAGCCTGAGCCACAAACCACACCCAAGACATACACTCTAAAGGAAAAACAGCAAAGAATGATTGTAGACACTGAGATTGGCATTTTGCTGGCACAGCATAATCAGGTGGTTGACTTGTCCACATCTGTGTTAGTCAGTTTTTGTGTTTGTATGAAGAAAAAAAAAAAAACAAAAAAAAAAAACTGAGGTTGAATAATTTGTAATGAAAACATGTTTTATTTGACTCATGGATCTTCAGGCTGTTATCTGCATCTGGTGATGACCTCAGGGAGCTTCCAATTATCCAGAAGATAAAGGAGGAGCCAGTGTATCACATGGCGAGAGTAGGAGCAAGGCAGAGAGTAGGGGGAGGTCCCTGACTCTTTTAAACAACCAAATCACACATGAACTGAGCAAGAACTTATCACCAAGGGGATTGGTGCTAGACCATTCATGAGAGATCCACTCCCATGATTCCAATTACTTCCCATCAGGACCTACCTCCAAAATTTCAACATGAGATTTGGAGGGTACAAACATTGAAACCATATCAACATCTACCTCCACTAAGCTCACTGATGCTCAGCATGAGCTGTAGTGCCCTGTTTTCTTTACATGAGTAGAGTGCAATGTTTGGTGTCCATATTGCCCCAGTCAGAGTAGGGGGTTCCATCTCACTGGTAGTCTGTCCTGATGTCTTCTCTCATTTGCTTTATAATTCAGATGTTTGTAAATTAAAATCTTCTTTAGCTCTTAGATGACAGAGTATATGAAAAGTCCATTGTGCTCCATGAGAGTGTGACCTTTGTCATGTTGCTCGGGCAATGAAGAATGTTCTTTGGTTAGAGTGAAGTCTCCTGGAGTATCCGAAAAAGCATTATATAAGTTCCTCTCAAGAATGGCTGTGGTAGTTCCAGTGTCCACATGAGTCATATACATTTGTCTCTTCCAGTTAGGAAACTGATGTGATAATCCTATCCCCAACACAGAATCTTTAATAGTCCAGTCACTCAGTTGCCATTCTCCTGACCATATGGCTAGACTATTGACAATGCCCCATGGGTCAGTAAAATTGTAGCAAGATATGGTACTAAGGAATGGCTTGCATGGCCGTCACCATTTCATGTTGTTTGTTCCACTGGGCAGTAGGTCACCTGCAGTCTCAGACAAAAGATAGCTTTTTATCTGCCAGATGGCAGCCCAGCCTAATAGACCCCATTCACCTGTTATGTCACAGAGTTATCAGTTAGTCATGCCATACCATCATGATTCACTGTAAATCTTAGGCCTCAGATAGTCACAGGAGGAGCCACAACACCTTCTGCAGGTTGCTCGGTCCCTTATGATAAGCTAGCCATCTTTTCACAGAGCCTATTAGTCCCTTGAGGTCCTGGCTGGGCCTAATCCTGAATGTACTGGTTCCATTTGATAACTGAGCTATGTAGAGCCTGTCTTATTTTACTGGTGGTTTTTACAAGCACTCAAGTAAGAATGGGCAGTTCATGTTGCATGTCACATATGACACTCCAGCTATAAGAGAATCAGTCTCAACTATTGCTCAATAGCAAGCAAGGAATTGCCATTTAATAGGGTTATATCTGGGGGCTGTCTGCCTCGGGCAACTTATGTGTCTAAAATTTGAGAGGTTGTTGCAACCTAGTGACAATTTTCTGCTGCTACAAATTTCAATTATCACATAAGGGGACTGAGAAAACTTGTAATTCTATCAGGCTAGTAGGCTTTAAGTGTTGTAAATAAAGTGTCTGGGCTGCAGTTTGTTGAATGGCTTCTAAAACCTGCTGTTATCAGGGGCCCCATTAAAACTCTGTGTCTGTGTTGGTCACGTTGACTAAAGAGGCCAAAAGAACAGGTGGGTTGCGTGCTTGTATCCACTACTCAAAGAGAACTACCAGCTGTTGAGTATTCTTTTTATTAATGGGTGCTTCCCGAATTAAATGTTTTGTTTGACTGTATCTGGAATACTTGTTTTGGCTACCCACCCAAATGGCCTTGGCATTTAGTCTGTGATGGTCCATTGCTAGTCTCAAAGCCTCAAACACCTTTTTGACCAGCTATACTGGGCTATTACTGCCATGACTGGGCAGTTTGTACCAAGTCCTACATTTAAAAACGAATCCTCCATTTAATACACATTACTGTTTTGATGAATGACTCTTTAGGGATTGGGTAGCTTAGATATCAGGCAAGAGAAGATTATGCCCCACTATTATGGCTCAAATTATTAGTAGTTAAGGTGCATGCCTCCTCAGGCAGCAGAAATGTTATATGCCACAGTAACCAAAATGTTAATGCCTATAATGCATTTAGCAGTGGGAACCATGGTCACCAACATCCAAAACAACACAAACATCTCTGTTTTCTGTAGATACGCACCATGAGTCACTGTGTTTATCCCAAATTTCCTAATATCATCAGTTTAATTTTTCCACTAAAGGGACCTGGAAATATTATCACGTGGGTTCCAGTATCCAAAAATGCCAGAAAACTCTGAATTACCTTCCATTCTTTTCTTACCTTGACAAGATTACTGGATCATTGACCTCTAGTTGGGTACCCAGAGACCTTGGCCCCATTTCTAACTGTGCCATTTAGCCCAAGACATTTAGATTTGTAATATTTCTTTATCAGACACATTAACCCGCCTATATGAGACTTTCCTATCTTTGTAGATGTAGACTTTGTCTACACCTATCCAAGAGATATTGAGTTTCCCTTTCTGTGTAGGTCCTCATCTTGCATGTGGGTTCCCTATCAGATGCCCTAGGGACCATTTGAAGACCTCTGCCTAATTCCCTCTCAGGTACCTGACGGTCTATTTGAGTACTCATTTCCCCAGATCTCTGGCACTAAAAGTGAACAATAACATAAGTGCCCAATAATCAGATAATCTTGCCTATTCTCCTATTTTCACATGTTTTTTTTCGCTGTCCCCAGTCCATGTAACCAGCTCACTTACATCTGCAGGTGCTTGAGGAGAGACATCCAACTGCATGTTCACCACGTGCACCTCCAGGCTAATGTCTCCACCCTGGGTTGGGTACTGGGAAGGTGTAACACCTCCTCTGCTTCAACATTAAACTATGTTTCTGTCAGACCGCATCCTGCTCACTGTATCAATTTTTTAAAGCAGATTTACTGTGCACTGTTTTCAAACTTGTTTGACTGGGTGAGGCAGAACCACTTATATGGAACAAGATACATCATGAGACAGATTTAGTTCTTACAAGTAGTCAGAAAAGGACAGAAGCAGCAGCCTAGGATCCATTGTGAACCAATACCCCAAGGCTCAGGAAAGCTGCCCATGGTGGGTCGTTTCTCAACCGTACATGTTCCCTTTACATCACGGGTGAAAGGTCCTGAAAGGCAGCTTGCCCTGGGTTATATACCTCAGGGCAACATGACCCACCAAGTAAAGCCTTGAAGGACAATTTGCCTCCAGAGGAGAAAAGAACAAAATCTGTGTTTATTTTTATTTTTATTTATTTTTATTTTTTTCGGACTAGAGGTAGTTTCTCTCTACCTCAATATACATTCCCGGGAGGGGAAAGGAACAAGGCCTGGGCTGTCAGGCTGCTCCTCCCTATCTCAGGAGTTGCATTCCAGCACATTCTTAAATCAGCAGAGTTGTTTCCTGATCTTCCTCAGAGGCCATGCGACAAGGGGAAAAAAAAATTCTTTAGTGCGCAGCTGCTAAAACCCCTAGCTGGAACATGCAGATGGGCAAGGCTTGGGAGCGTTTTTGGACTCAGACCCCACCGCAGCGTCTAGGACTGAGCGTTTACAGCTCCTGAAGCCCCAGTGGGCGAGTGTTAACAGTTTGTGCTTTCTGCTTTGCCATCTGCAGGCAGCTGGTGTTAATCAGCACAGTTAGACCCTCTATCATATCTCAATGAGAGAGGACTTTCTGAATCCCAGGTTCTTGCCCTAGAGTACCAGAAAAAAAAATGGATCACACGTGGACTTGGAGGATAGGTGCAAAGTTTTATTGAGTAGTTCTCAGTGAGATGGATGGGGAGGCCAGAAGGGGGATAGAGTGGGAAGATGGCCTTCCCCTGGAGACAGGCTGCACAGAGGCCAGACTTTCTTCAACCACCCCCAGCTGAATTCCACGTTGTCCCACCTCGATGCCCTGCCTGTGTCTGCTGGTGTCTATCAGTGTGCTCTTCAGCTCCTCTCGAGTCCAGTTACTTGTGTTTGTCTTTTAAAGGTCTCAGGCTTATATGGGCACAGGATGGGTTTGTGGCAGGTCAAAAGGCAACTTTTCTGGCACAAAAACGGAAATGCTTGTCCTCACTTAGGTTCGTACCTACAGGGTCTAAGGTGGAACCCTCGCCAGGACCTCCACCCTACTCTACCCAACACTTCCCTGCCTCCCTGCTCCTGTATCAATTCTATAGTTATTCTTGAGAATAATAAGCAAGAAAGAGTGGAGAACTAATCAAGTTGGTCTAAGGCCAACTGAAGAACTATTCAGTGTTCTCCATTCCCCTTTCAATCAGGGCTTAAAGTAAATCTTCTCAGAGTATTTGAGTCTGTATTATCCACATTATATTCAATACATTGTTTTATAGTACTTTCTGGATTATGTTTAATTTTTCATTTTCAATTGTTGAATGTTGTTTCTTATTATATAAGTATATACCTGGCTTAAGTAGGTAAATGTGTATGTCTTGATCTCAAAATAATTAAGACTACGTTATGAGATAAAATATACTCAGAAAACAAGTATTTCTGGTGGATTTGTTTCAGAGAAAAATAACAATTTTTCCTGTATTCTTTTTCTTAACATGACCACCACTTTTTCCTTAAAGAGTAGGCACTGATTTCATTTATTTACTCTGTGCTTTAATATGAAAAATAACCAAAAATATTTGCTTATAAATGATTAAAAAATCGATTTAATCACCAGGTTTAATTGAGCACATAGTTAAATTTTCTTAATCCATGAAAGAACATGTATTAGTCCATTCTCTCACTGCTATAACTGCTATAAAGAAATATCAGAGACTGGAGAATTCATAAAGAAAAGGGGCTTGATTCGCTCATGATTCTACTGGCTATACAGGAAGCATGATTCTAGCCATCTTCTTGGCAATTATGGAGGGCTCAGGAAACTTACAATCATGGTGGAATGCAAAGGGAGAGCAGGTACGTCTTACATGACTGGCACATGAGGAAGGAGCTGAGGGAGATAATACTTACTTTTAAACAATCAGATCTCATGAGAACTCACTCATCACAAAAACAGCACTTAGAAGATGCTGTTAAACCATTCAAGAGAAACTACCCCATGATCCAATCATCCCTCTCCAGCCCCAGTGTCCAACACCAAGGATTCCAATTTGACGTGACATTTGGGTGAGGACCCAGATCCAAACCATGTCAGAACATATTTTCAAGTATCTTCCAATTCTAACATTTGATGAGTCTGTGACTATATAAATTACCTCACTTATTTCTCAATGATTTATCGTACCTCAATATTTTATGTTTTGTTTTGTTTCTTTAAATTTTGTGATGCATTTGATTGATTACATCTTCTTTATTCATTTTAAATACTATTTTTATTATTGTTATTTGATTTTCTATGAAGAACAAATGGAAAGGAGGGCTTACAAGAATATTTTTTTTCCATCTATAAAATCCTATTAAGTATGAGATTGATCTTCTTTCATTCCCTCACCTCCTGTGTGGTTCAGCGATTGGAGGGAAGAATGTGTAACAAAAAATACACCTAATTCATTGTCCCCACACAGAACTCTTTTAAAGACTACTTTGAGAGAGCAGCTTAGATTAAGTGGTTTTTCTTGTGGTTTCTATATTTGTTTTATTTTGTTTAAATTTACATTTTGATCTGCCTATAACATCTTAGAGTTTATAAAAAGCATATTCTTCAGGATTCCTTCAGGAGATTTGAGTATTTTCAATTAGCGTATATATGAGCTCTGATAAAATGTTAAACCGTTTTAGTGTGCCAAGTATTTTTCTGGGAAAAAATATGCTAAATTAGAAAATTTGAAATGCTATTGTTCCTAGAAAACATATGTAAGGATAACTTTCCATGAACAATGAGTTTACCGTTAGTATAATGTATTGAATTGTTTCATTAGTTGTGAAAATGTTTTAACACTAATTAACTCTTATTTCTGCAATTCTGGTTGGTAATATCAAAGTACTCAATATTACTTTATTGACTAATCTTAGTCAAGTTGTAAATAGATACTTCTTTTTTAGAAATAGCTGTATGGTTAAATTGTTTTGAATTTAGTCCCTATCTGTCTGCAGTGGTTGAGTGTGTATTTATTAAATTTTTATTAAAAGATTTAATGAATTTTTTACTAAGTATTCTTGCTTATTTCATTTTGTATTGGTTAAAATAAACGGATTCAATACAGTTTATAGAATCATCTGAGGAAGGAAAATAATGCACCGTGTAGACAGTCATAAGCCATAATAAGAATAGCATTTTGTGAGCTGAAACACTTATACCTTGTCCCACTTTGCAGGTTTTAAGTAAAAAAGAAGTGTAATTATATTGAGCAATTTTAAATGCAAGAGTTTAGAACTTGAGTAAGTTTGGATATAAAACATAAAAGATTCATTCAAGACCATTTGTAGTAAGTGATAAATGGATGGTTCATAATGAATAGAAGATATAAAAATTCATATGTTTACCACCATTAGGAATGGGTAGGCTGGTAAAAGCAGAAGATAGTGGATAGCAGTTATAAATTTTAAATCATTTTTGAAGATAGAAGTAAAAATAACACTGAAGCCTTTTTGAAATTGATTTACCCTGATAAGATTCAGAAAATGTGTTTTCTGCTTCTGATACAAAAAAACAGTATTGTGATCTGTAACTTTATATTGCTACTAAAGAGTTGGATAAACAGGAAATGTCAGTCCATTTAAATTCAAGAGATTATAGGGCTATAGATAGTTTAACCCAAAAATGAGTATAAATTCATTTCTTCCAAATGATTCATTTTCTGTTTCTTCACATAAAAATAAGCAGTATTTAATACAATCTTTTTTAGTGCCTTGTAATGTGAAATCCTTCAAGAATTTAGTTGATATTAATTTACACATATGATTTTCCGTATGAATAAAAGTGTTTGCCAGAGTAATCAAATGGGAACACGTTCAGTATGCTGGGAGTCTTTTAAAATTGTATTTGATGTTCTTTACCAAGACAATGTGGATTCAAAATATCACTTTTCATTCTTCACTAATTGCTCAAGGTTTACAAATTGATATTGCTATAACTAATACCAATTTATTTAGGGAAAGAATGAAACCTTACACTCTGCACTTGGCAAATAATATTTCTTGTAGTGTTTGGGATATGGAAAGCTGTTCCTGGAAAGGAGTTGGGTAAATTAGCATTACAACCAAGTAACTGCTTTGCAGTAAATAAAATAATGTATTATATTTGTGTATTTGTGTGTGTGTGTGTCTGTGTGTGTGTGTATATATATGTATATATGTATAGTGTACACACACACAGAGAGAGAGAGAGAGAGAGAGAGAGAGATTCTTTTAAGGAACTAGCTTGTCATATTATAGGGCTGGAAAATTCAAAATCTCCAGGACAGATTGGCATGCTGGAGACCCAGGGAAAAGTTGATATGGCAATTTAGAATCAAAATACAGTCTTGAGGCAGAATTATTTTTCCTTAAGAGGTCTAAATCTTTTTCTTAAGGCTTTCACTTGATTAAATGAGACCTATCCACACTATAGAGGACCATCTGCTTTAGACAAAGTTTACTAATTTAAATGTTAATCATATCTTAAAAATACCTCCACAGCAATGTCTAGATTGGTATTTGAATAAAAGCTTGACATTATACATACCCTAGCCAAGTTGACACATAAAATTAGCCATCATGCATGAGAAAGACAAATCTAATTAACAAAAATTTCTAACCAATTTAACCAAATAATATTTTAAAATTCTCTAATTGCTTTATATGACAGAATGACTTAATTTAGACTTAAAGAAATATAAGCATAAAATTAAAGAAGAAATATTACATAATACTAATCAAAGAGCTGGGGAAGATATTATTAATATTAGACAACACATACTTTAAAGTAAAAATTGTTACAAAAGGCAAAAAGAACAATATATATTGAAAAAAGTGTCAACTGTCAATTCGTAAACATCATATAACAAATATAAACATACATACATCAGACAATAGAACCCCAAAGTATATGAAGCAATAATTGACAGAATTTTTTAAAGAAATACATAATTTTGTGATAACATTTGAAGACTTTAATACCTCACTTCCAATAGTGAATATAGCACCAAGAATGAAGCTCAATACAAAAATAGAAAACCTGACTAACATTATAAAACAATTAGAACTTACAGGTCTATATAGAACTCTCTCTCTACCTAAGAATAGCAGAATATGAGAATTTTTCTTAAGTACACATGGAACATTCCAAGATAGACCATGTATTAGGACAAAAAGCTGTTCTCAATACATTTAAACATATTACAATTTTACAAAAGATACTATCTGACCACAATTCAATGTCAAAGGAATGTTGTAATGAAAACTAAAAACTCAACAAATCCCTGTAAGATAAACAGCACATCCTTAAACAACCAATTGATCCAATTAAAAATTTAGAAGAGAAATTAGAAAATACTTTGAGATAAATGAAAACAAGAAGCCAACATTCAAAAACTGTGAAGTAAAGCCAAAGCAGGATCACATAGAATTTTATAGCTGCAAATACCTACCAAAATTATGAATCACAAGCCCTGAAACAGAAAAACAGATCATGTTTCTAGTTATTTAGGATAAGGAGCCATTGCAGAGTCCCCTTACCTCTTTCACTTCAGAGACCTCAGTGCAGTTCACCAGGAGCTCCTTTCAACCACCCTCATCAGGACTGGTGCCTGTGTTCAGCCCTGGGATATTCATGGGCAAGCCAGAGGCTTCAACTTTGCCCAACTGTATCCTGCTAACTCCGCAAAAGAAGTTCAAGACACCAGGCATCCAACTATCCAGCCCTTCACCTCAGACAACAGAGAGCACCTCATAGTAAATAAAGACTAAGTCTATACCCCTCTGCTTCTGTGGCAGCTGGATTTCACCTGAAAACACTATCTACTGGTCAGTAGGTCAAAGTCCACAGCCCACCAGAAAAACCACTGACAGAAGTGCACAGGAATGTAGAAGCAAAGTCAAAAGATCCTACCCAACACAACCTTCTCCAGATGAGAAAGAACCAGTGTAAAAATTTTGTCACAATAAAGAATCTTAATTTGTGATACCACCAAAGGCTCATTGTAACTCTCCAGCAATAGTCTCTAGTAAAAATGGAGGCACTGAGATAACAGATGAAGAATTCAAAGCATGTATTGCAGTGAAACTCAATGATATCCAAGATAATATTGAAAATCAACACAAAGAAACCTGTAAAACCATATAGTAAATAAGGGAAAAGGTAAATATTTTAAAAAGAAACTAATCTGAGCTACTGGAGTTAAAAAAAAAAAAAAAAACTAATTTAAGGAATTTCAAAATGCAATAGAAAGCTTTATCAATACACTAGACTGAACAGAAGAAAGAATTTCAGAGCTTAGAGATCAGGTTTTCAAATTAACCAAGGCAAACCAATATGAAAATTGAACAAAGTTTCTGAGAAATATGGAACTCTGTAAAGCTGCCATTCCTAGAAATTGTTAGCATTCCTGAAAGAGATGGAGAAGAAGTAAATTATCTGTAAAACATATTAGAGGAAATAATTTTTTTAATTTCCTAATGTTGCAAGAGAAGTAGGCACCCAGATACAAGAAATCTAGAGAACACCTGACAGACATTATACAAAATGAACATCACCAAGGTATATAATCACCAGACTAAGATTAATGCTAAAGAAAAATACCTTAAATGCAGATAGAGAAAAAGGTCAGATCACATACACAAAGAACTCCATTAGACCAACAGCAGACTTCTCAGCAGACCTACCAGTCATGAGAGACTTGGGGCCTATTTTCAGCAGTTTCAAAGAATGATGCACCAACCAACAATAGACTTGAAACCAACAACAGTACAAAAGTACAAAATGCTACTACATAATGACGAAGCAGCCTTGTTGTCTGGGGTAAATAAAAAGGTTCTCAGTCTTATGTCCAAGAAGATTGAGGTCATGGACACATACACACAAATACACAGAGTGAGTTTAGAGCAGGAATTTAATAGGAAAAAAAAAAAAAAAAAGAAAAGAGAAGAAAAGAAAAGCTCTCCATCACAAAATGGAGTCCTGAATGGGTTTCCAAGTTGTAGTAAAAACATGTGGGTTTTTATAAATCGGCTGGTGAGGAGGAGGCTAGTGAGGAGGGGATGTCACATCCTCTTAGGGTCCAACAATTTAGTTGGGACCAGGTGTGCTATCTGCATAGAGTAGAATTTTTAATGGGAATTTTAGTCTGTGTTGCTTATCTGGGAGGGAGAGTTTCTGTGTCTGTTTCCAGACATCTCCTTGCAGGTGCAGGAATCCCTGCCCCCAACCCCAGTCTACTTTTAGCTTTCCTATCTTAGCGCCCCTAAAGGGGAAGGAATGTGCTTATTAAGGCCCACTCTTTTACTGGGGCCCATTGTATAAGTGTGAAATTTGGTGATTATCCAGGAGACTCCTTCTCCTCTTTCTGTGCCCCACCTGTTTATCTGTGATTTACAGTCTGCTCTTTGTTAGAAGAGAAGTGATCTCTTTGAATTGCATGAAATTAGAAAGGGAGATATCTCCGAGCTGCTTTTTGTTAGAAGGAAAGTTTTCTGCTGGGGACTCACTTTATCCTAACTGTCTGCCTAAGTAATTTCTTTTGGCTTCCTGTAACAATGATAAAGGGTTCAATACTACAAGATGACTTAACTACTCTCAATATATATGCACCAAACATTGGAGTACCTAGGGAGTCATACAAGAAACACTTCTAGACCTGTGAAAAAACTTGCAAAGATACACAATAATAGATAATATGGCAAAACACTAACAACACTAACTAAAAAGAAATTCTGGACTTAAATTTGGCCCTAGATCAAATGGACCTAATAGACATCTATAGAACAGTCCATTCATTAACCACAGGATATATATTTTTCTGATCTGCACATACAACATACTCTAAGATCAAGCAGATTCTTCATCATAAGTCAATACTCAATAAATGCAAAAAATCAAAATTATATCACCATACTTTCAACCACAGTAGAATAAAATTAGAAATGAATACCAAGATCCCTGAAAACAACACAATTACATGGAAATTAAGCAAGTTGCTCCTGACTGATTTTTGCATACAAAATAAATTTAGGGAATAAATTAAAATATTCTCAGAAGTAAATAAAATCAGAAAAAAAAAAAACAAATCTCTCAGATACAGCCAAAGCAATGTTAAAAGTTTAAAACAAGAAATGCCTATATGAAGAAGTTAGAAAGACCTCAAATTAATGACCTAACATTGGATTTAGAGGAACTAGAAAAACAAGAACAAACTTACTCCAAAGCTAGCAGACAAAAAACAAAGGTAAAAATTCGAGCTCAGTGAAATTGATAAGTAAATAGCTATAAAGAGAATAAACAAAAGTTAAAGCTCATTTTCCAAAAGAAAAGAAAAGATTGTGAGACAACAGCTAAGTTAACAAGAAAAAAAGAGAAGATTCAAATAAGCACAAGCAGAAACAATAAAGGTGATATAACAGCCAATCACATATAAATGCAAAAGACATTTAGAGACTATTTTGAATATAGTCATTTTACACATCTTTAGATAAAACTGTTCTAAAATTAATACAGAACCAACAAAGAGCCCAGATAGCCAAAGTATCAGTAAGCAAAAAGTACAAAACTGGAGGTACCACATTTCCTGCCTTCAAATTATACTACAAAGTTACAATAACCAAAACAGTATGAGACTGGTAAAAGCACAGACACAGGCAAATGGAATAGAATAGGGAACTCAGAAATAAAGGCACATACCTACAACCATCTGATCTTCAACAAAATCAACAAAAAGTAAGAAATGGGGAAAAGACCCCCTATTCAATAAAGAGTGCTGGGATAACTTAATATCTATATGTAAAAGAATGGAAGTAGACCTCTATCTATTACCATACACAAAAATTAACTCAATATAGATTAAAGATTTAATTGTATAAACTCAAACTATAAAATCCTAGAAGAAAACCTAGGAAATACCTTTCTCAATATTGGCCTTGACAAGGAATTTATGTCTAATGTCTCAGAAGCAATTGCAACAAAACAAAAATTGGTTAAGTTGGAACTAATTAAACTGAAGAACTTTTGTATAGCCAGGAAATTTATCAAGGGAGTTAAACAGACTCTTTACAGAATGTGGCAAAAATGTTCACAAACTATCTGAGAAAGGCATAATACACAGAGTCTCTAAGGAACTCACCCAACAAGTAAAAAAATAAATAAAACCATTAAATTGTGGGCAAAAACACAGACACTTCTCTAAAGAAGACACACAAGTTACCAACAAACATAAGAAAAATGTTCAACATCACAGTAAAATATTATTTCACATGAATCAGAATGGTTTCTGTTAAAAAGTAAATAACAGACCTTTACCAGGCTGCAGAGAATAGGGGACACATGCACAGTTGGTGGATTGTACATTCTTTCAGCCACTTTGGAGAGAATTTTGTAGATTTCACAAAGAACTAAAAGTTGAACTACAATTTAACCCAATAATCCAATTACTGAATATATATCCAAGGAAAACGCATTCATCTACCAAAAAGACATACATTCTATGTTCATTGAAACACTATTCACAATAGTAAATACATGGAATCAACTTAGGAACACATTAACAGCAGACAGAATAAAGAAAATGCGATATACATACATTGTAGAATACTATGCAGCCATAAAAATAATAAAATCATGTTATTTGCAGCAACAGAGACGTACCTAGAGGCCATTGTTTCAAGGCAAGTTTGTTCAACCTGGCCCACAGGCCACATGCAGGCCAGGATAGCTTTGAATGTAGCCCAACACAAATTCGTAAACTTTCTTAAAACATTATAAAATTTTTTTCTATGCTTTATTTTTTAGCTCATCAGCTATCTTCAGTGTTAGTGTATTTTATTTGTGGCCCAAGACAATTCTTTTTCTTCCAGTGTGGTCCAGAGAAGCCAAAAGATTGGACACTCTGTTCTAAGGGAATTAATGCAGAAACAGAAAAGCAAATACCACACGTTCTCACTTACAAGTGGTGCTAAACATTGGGTACACATGGATATAAAGACGGTAACAATAGACAATGTCCACTGTAGACTATTAGAGTGGGGAGAATGGGAGGGAGACAAGTGTTAAAAACTACCTATTCATAACTATGCTCAATACCTGGATATGAGATAATTCATATACCAAACCTCAGTAACACACAATTACCCATATAACAAACCTACATGTGCACACCAAACCTAAAATAAAAGTTGAAAAAAAAGTGAAAAAAACCATGCTGAATAGAAGAAAATATTTGCAAATAAAATATACAGTTTATCATCCAGAATGTATAAAGAATTTCTACAGCACGATTACCACAAAATCACAAACGTGCAAACATCTTGATTAAAACATGGGAAAAATAATTGAACAAGCATTTCTCTAAAAATACACACAGATTGCCAATAAGTATATGAAAAATATTCAACATTATTTATCCTTAATAAAATGCAAATCCAAACCACTATAAGATGCCATTTTACATTCACTGTAAGAGCTTGAAAAAGAATGAAATAGTAAGCAGTGGAGAGTACATGGAGGATTAGAAATGTTATTAAACTGCTGAAAAGAATGTAAAATCACTTAGCTACTGTGGAAAACCATTTTGTGGTTTCTCAAAATGGTAAGTACAGAATTAACATATGACATAGCAATTTCACCTCCCTGTAATATCAAATAGGGATTTAAAAAATGTGTCCACATAGAATCTTATACCTGCACATTATTCAAAATAGGCAAAAAGTACAAACAACCCACATGTCCATTAATTTAAATAGGTAAACAAATTGGAGTGCAATCAGTCAATGAATGAAGTATTGAAACAGATTACAATATGGAAGTTTTCTTTTTTGTTGTATGTCTAGTCTGGTTTTGGTATCAGTCTAATGCTGACCTTGCAGAATGAATTAGGAAGAATGCTCTTCTCATCGATATTTGGAAGAGCTTTAGAGAGATTGGTACTTGTTCTCCTTTGTAATTTTGTTAGAATTCAGCTGGTGAATGCTTCTGGTCTGGGGATTTTTTTGGTGGGATAAGATTTTTTTTTATTACTAATTCAATATTGCTATTGATTATTGATCTATTAATGATTTTGTTTTTCTCTCTTTTTTTCAGAAGAATCTCACACTGTCATCCAGGCTGGAGTGCAGTGGCATGATCTTGGCTCACTGCAACCCATGCCTCCCAAATTCAAGCTATTCTTGTGTATCACCCTCCTGAGTAGCTAGGATTATAGTCATCTGCCACCATATGCAGATAATTTATTGTACTTTTAGTAGAAACAGGCCCTTACCCTGTTGGCCAGGCTGGTCTCAAACTCCTGACCTCAAGTGATCCACCTGCCTTGGCCTCCCAAAGTTATGAGATTATAGGTGTAAGCCACCATGCCCACCCTGTGCAGCACTTTTATCTCTTCCTGGTTCAGGCTTGGGAAGGTGTATATTCTTAGGAGTTCATCCGTTTTCTGTAGTTTCCAGTTTGTGGGTGTATACTTGTTCATAAGAGTCTCTGATAATCATTTTGTTTATGTGGTATCAATTGTGCTGCCTCCTTTTTTATTTCTGATCCGTTCATTTGGATGTTCTCTCTTCTTTTCTTGATTAATCTAGCTAGAAGTTTATCAGTGTTGTTCATCTTTTCAAAGAAGCAACTTTTCATTTCCTTAATATTTCGTATTGTGTTCTAATCTTTGTTACTTATTACCCTTTGGTAGTTCTGGGCCTGGTTTATTCTTGTTTTTCTAGTTCCTTGAGATAAAATAGTAGGTAGTTAGAAAATCTTAGGAAAACTCTTATGGAGATTGGTCTAGGCAAATAATTTATGACTAAGATCACAGAAACACACGTAACAAAAATATAAATGGAAAAATGGGGCTTAACAACACTAAAAGCTTCTGCATGACAAAAATAAATAAATCAACAGAATAAATAGACAACCTGTGAAAGAGAAAATATTTGCAAACTATCTTATCTAAGAAGGGACTAATGTTCAGAATTTATGAGAAACTCAACTCAATGGCAGCAACAATAACAAATGCACAAATAAAAAGTGAGCAAAATACAGTTTTCAAAAGAAGCCATAAAAATGGCCAACAAGTATATGAAAAAAATAATCAGCATTACTAATCATCAGATACATGCAAATTGAAACACAACAATATAACATCTTACACCAGGCAGAATGGCTACTACTATTTAATAGCCAAATGATAACAGATGTTTGTGAAGGATGCAGCAAAAAAGAGAATACTGATATACTGATAGTGGAAATGTAATTTAGTATACTGTCTGTGGAAAACAGCATGAAATTTTCTCAAAAAACTAAAAATAGAACTACTGAGTATCTATCAAAGGGAAAATAAATCATTTTATCAAAAAGATACCTACATTCATACATTTATGACAGTACTAATCATAGCAAATATATAGAATTAACCTATGCATCCATCAATAGATGACTAAGGAAAATAGAGTATAGATATACAATTGAATTTTATTTTACTAGCAGAAGAAAATAAATAACTAAAATGAAAAAAACAAGTGAACTAGGCCACTTTGGATTGGTTCCAAGGCTTTGCTATTGTGAATAGTGCTGCAATAAATGTACGTGTGCATATGTCTTTATAGTAGAATGATTTGTAATCCTTTGGGTATACCCAGTAATGGGATTGCTGAGTCAAATGGTATTTCTGTTTCTAGATCCTTGAGGAATTGCCACACTGTCTTCCACAATGATTGAACTAATTTACACTCCCACCAACATTGTAAAAGTGTTCCTATTTGTCAACATTCTCTCTAGCATCTGTTGTTTCCTGACTATTTAATGATCTCCATTCTAACTGGCCTGAGATGGTATTTCATTGTGGTTTTGATTTGCATTTCTCTAATGACCTGTGATGACAAGCTTTTTAAAATATATTTGTTGATCACATAAAAGTTTTCTTTTGAAAAGTGTCTGTTCATATCCTTCATCCACCTTTTGATGTTTTTGTTTTTATTTCTTGTGAATTTGAGTTCCTTGTAGATTCTGGATATTAGCCCTTTGTCAGATTGATATATTTCAAAAGTTCTTCCATTCTGTAGGTTGCCTGTTCACTCTTACGTTAGTTTATTTTGCTGTGCAGAAGCTCTTTAGTTTAATTAGATCCCATTTGTCAATTTTGGCTTTTGTCGCTATTGCTTTTGGTGTTTTAGTTGTGATGTCTTTGTCCATGCCTATGTCCTGAATGGTGTTACCTAAGTTTTCTTCTAGGGTTTTTATGGTTTTAGGTATTATGTTTAAGTCTTCAATCCATCTTGAATTAATTTTTTGTATAAGGTGTAAGGAAAGGGTCCAGTTTCAGTTTTCTGCATATGACTAGCAGATTTTCCAAACACCATTTATTAAATAGGGAATTCTTTCCCCATTGTTTGTTTTTGTCAGGTTCATCTAAGATCAGAGGGTTGTAGATGTGTTGTGTTATTTCTGAGGCACCTGTTTTGTTTCATTGGTCTATATATCTGTTTTGGTACCAGTACTGTACTGTTTTGGTTACTGTAGCCTTGTAGTATAGTTAAAAGTCAGGTAGTGTGATGCTTCCAGCTTTGTTCCTTTTGCTTAGGATTGTCTTGACTATACAAAAAAGAGCCTGTATATTTTTACATTTTAACAAAAGTCATTCTGACTCATATAAGATGATATCTCATTGTGGCTTTAATATACATTTTTCTGACAATTAGTGATGATGAGCATTTCTCATATATTTGTTGGCTGATTATATGTCTTCCTTTGTGAAATATCTGTTCATGTTCTTTGCCCATTTTTTAATAAGGGTGTTTTTTGCATATTGATTTTTAAAAAATTCTTTATGGATTCTGTATATGAGAGCTTTCTAGGATGCGTAGTTTGCAAATGGTTTTTTTTCCACTCTATAGGTGTCTATTTACTCCCTTGATAGATTATCTTGCTTTCTGTTACTGTCCAGAAGCTCTTTAATTTGATTAAGTCCTGCTTGTCAATTTTTTGTTTTGTTAGAACTGCTTTTGAGGACTAGCCATAAATTACAGGCCAAAGCTGGTATCAAAAATAATATTTATTAGGTTTTCTTCCAGGATTTTTATAACTTCAGTTTGTACTTTTAAGTCTTCAAGCAATCTTGAGTTAATTTTTGTATAACATGATTGGTAGGAATCCAGCTATGTTCTTCTAAATATAGATAGAAAGTTATCAGAGCACTGATCAGGCATTGTGGCTCATGCCTATAATCCCAGCACTTTGGGAAGCAAAGGTGGGTAGATCACAAGGTCAAGATTTCAAGGCCAGCCTGGCCAACATAGTGAAACATCGTCTCTCCTAAAAATACAAAAATTAGCCAGGTGTGGTAGCATGTGCTTGTAGTCCCAGCTACTCGGGAGGTTGAGGCAGGAGAATCACTTGAACCTGGGAGGCAGAGGTTGCAGTGAACTGAGACTGCGCCACTGCACTCCAGCCCGGGCAATAGGGTGAGACTCCATCTCAATAAATAAATACATACATACATACATACATACATACATAAAACCCCACAAGTTATAACAGCACCATTTATTGAATAGCGAGTACTTTCCTCATTGCTTATTTTTGTTGAGTTTGTCAAATATCATATGGCTGTGGATGTATATCTTTATTTCTAAGTTCTCTATTCTGTTCTATTGGTGTATATGCCTGTTTTTGTAACAGTATCATGCTTTTTTGGTTACTGTAGTCTGGTAGTATAGTTTGAATTCAGGTATTATGATACCTCTGGAACTTTTTTTTGGCTTGAGATTGCTTTGGCTACTTGGGATCTTTTTTATTTCACATAAGTTTTAGAATAGTTTTTCTTCTAATTTTGTGAAAAACGACTTCAGTAGTTTGAGAAGAATAGTATTGAGTTGGTAGATTGCTTTGGGAAGTATGGCTATTTTAAATGATATTAACTCATCCAATCCATGAGAATGAAATATTCTTCCATTTATTTGTGTCATTTCTGATATTTTCAGCACCATTTTGAAGTTCTCCTTATAGGGATCCTTCACCTCCTCAGTTAGACATATTTCAGTTTTTTGGCTATTAAAAATGAGATTTTTTTAAAAATTTAGTTCTCAGCTTGAATCTTATTGCTATATAGTAATGCTGCTATTTTTTTCTACGTTAATTTTGTGCTCTAAAACTTTACTGAAGCCTTCTGTGGCACTGTTCACAATAGCAAAGCCTTGGAACCAACCCAAATGCCCATCAATGATAGACTGGAAAAAGAAAATGTGGCACATATACACCATGGAATACTATGCAGCCATAAAAAAGGATGAGTTCATGTCCTTGGCAGAGACATGATGAAACTGGAAACCATAATTCTCAGCAAAGTAACATAGGAACAGAAAACCAAGCACCACATGTTCTCACTAATAAGTGGGAGCTGAACAATAAGAACACAAGGACACAGGGAGTGAAACATCACACACTGGGGCCTGTTGTGGGGTGGGGGCTAGGGAAGGGATAGCATTAGGAGAAATACCTGATGTAGATGACAGGTTGATGAGTGCAGCAAACCTCCATGGCACATGTATACCTATGTAACAAACCTGCATGTTCTGCACATGTATCCCAGAACTTAAAGCATAATAAAAAATAAAAAATAATATGTTCACAAATATTTTCTTATGTTGAGCAAATATATATAAACATTCTGTAAATACACACACACTCAAAAGCACAATTCATATTAATATTACAATACCTTCTTGTGGTTAATGTTAAGGTTGGAGCATATTCGGTTAATTAAAATCTTGTACAAATTATGTGTAAAGATTTTATTGTTTTCATTGTTACTTGTCATTATTTTTGGTTCCTTCAGCTACCATGGTACAATTATTCAAGTGTTTAGGCTTCAATAAAATCATTACATGGCATCTAAGATTGATGACTCTGCTACTACCAATTCTTTAAATTTGTCACTGTAAATTCTCAGGATGATTAGAAATTACTCTTCTGGGTGGCTACTTTTTAGAAAAAGCAGCTAACCAAAGCATATCACACATAGTAGAGAAGAAGAGAATGATCAGAAAATGAGAAGCACAACACTATTAAATGCAGAGAATTCTTGACTGAAAAATTGCTTTGTTTCATTTCTTTCTGAATATAGATTTAGAAATCTTATGTGCATTGTACAACTGGTCCAAAACTATTTTTCCTGACAACACTGTGTATATTTTCTGATACTCATGTACTAATTAAACATGTATGACTGCTTGTTTATACAAAGCTGAAACTTAGCACTGGTTCAGGGTGATGTGTGGAATTCTAAGTAAGACGTAGGTCAGATAGGTAAGATAGACCAAGAGATGTCCATATAAAGAAGTGGATGTTGGTGGCTGAATCAGATCTAGAAAAGAATATTTGTGAAACAAAGAAACAAGGAGCAAATGGGAGGAAAAAACAACACGTAAATTGGTAGATTAGCCAATTTCTTGGGACTAGAACTGTTTTGGTGAAATTATGCATTTCTCTCTTTTTTTTTTTTCTTTTTCTTACTCTTAATTTTTATGGGGACAAAGTGGGTGTATATATTTATGGGATATATGAAACATTTTGATATAGTCATGCAATGCATAATAATCACATAATGGTAGATGAAATATCCATGTCCTCAAGCATTTATTCTTTGTGTTACAATCAAATTATATTCTTTTAGTTATTTTAAGATATACAATTAAATTATTATGGACTATAGTCACTGTGATGTGCTATCAAATACTAGGTCTCATTCATGTATTCTAACTGTTATTTGCACACATTAACTATCCTCACCTCCTTCTCATTCCAATCACATTACCTTTCCCATTCCAATCACATTACCTTTTCTAGCTTTTTATAACCATCTTTTGACTCTCTATCTCCATGGGCTCAATATGAGGGGTGGTCTCCTCCCTTAATTGTACTGGAGTCTATTTCTCTCTTTAATTCTGATAGTATTTGTTTTATATATCTGAGTTCTCTAGTGTTGGGTTCATATATATTTAAAATTTTATATCATCTTTCTGAATTGACCCCTTTATTATTATACAGTGATATTCTTTGTCTCTTCTTAAGTATTTGCCTTCAAATTTATTTTGTTTGCTGTAAATATAACTACTTGTATTCTTTTTCGGTTTCTGTTGACATGGAATATCTTTTTCCTTCCCTTTATTTAATTTTATGTGTGTCTTTACAAGTGAAGTGTTTTTCTTGTTGACAACAAGTTAATGAGTCTTGTTTTTCATCCATTCAGCCACTATATGTCTTTTGATTGGAGAGTTTAATCCATTTACATTGAGTGTTATTATTGATGAGTAAGAACTTACTACTGCCATTTTGTTATTCATTTTCTATTTTTCTGTGATGCTCTATTTCTTCATTTTATTACTATCTTCCTCTTAGTGAAGATTGTTTTCTCTGGTGATATAATTTGATTTCTTGCTTTTTATTTTTTTGTGTATCCATTGTATTTATATGTTTTTTTGTTTTAGGTTACCATAAAGCTTGCAAAACTATTTTTTTAAACTGATAACAACAGTGTTTCCATAAGCAAACAAGGCAAAATAATAATAATAATAATAATAATAATAATAATAATGCTAACTCTATGCCTTAACTTAATCTTCCTGCTTTTTCTTGTTACTTTAAAAATCTTATTATACTGTCTATGTCTTGAAAAGCACTTACAGTTATTTTTAATTGGGTCATTTTTTGGTCTTTCATCTTTCTACTTAACACTAGTTTACACAGCAGAGTTACAGTATTAACCAATCTGTTTTTCCATGTGCTTATCATATTCAGTGAGTTTCATACCTTCAGAGGATTTCTTATTTCTTATTAATGTTCTTTTCTTTCTGATTGAAGTACTTTCTTTACGATTTCTAGTAGGACAGGTCTGGTGTTAATGCGATTCCTCACCCTTTGTATGTCTAAGAAAGTCTTTATTTCTTCTCCATGTTTTAAGGATAATTTCTCCTGATATATTATTCTAGGGTAAAAGTTTTTATTTTGTTTTGTTTGGTTTTGCTTTTCTTCAGCATTTTAAATATGTCATGAGACTTTCTCACAGCCTCTAAGGTTTTCACTGAAAATTCTGCTGCCAGATGTATTGGTGCTCTATTGTGTGTTATATGTTTCTTTTCTCTTGCTGCTTTTAGGATCTTCTATCCTTGACCTATGAGAGTTTTATTATTAAATGCCCTGTGAGAGTCTGATTTGAGTTAAATTTGCTTTATGTTCTGTAACCTTCTTATACTTGGATATGGATATCTTTCCCCTAAATTTGGGAAGTCCTCTGTTATTTTCTCTCTGAACAAACTTTCCACCATTATCTTTTTCTCTATCTCCTCTTTAAGGCCAATAACTCTTAGATTTGCCCTTTGGAGGCTGTTTTCTGGATCCTGTAGGCACCTTTCATTGTTTTTCATTCTGTTTTTTTGTTTGTTCGTTTGTTCTGTCTTTTCTGACTGTATTTTCAAATAGGCTCTTTTTTTTCTTCTCTGACTGTATTTTCAAATAGCCTCTTTTTAATCTCACTAATTCCTACTTTTTTTGATCACGTTTTCTATTAAAATACTCTGATGCATTTTTTGTTGCTTGCATTTTAAGCTACAGAATTTCTTTTTATTTTTTTAAGTATTTCATCACTTTATTGATTTTTTTTCTCTCTATCACCTTTAATTTCTTACAGTTTCCTCAGCACAACTATTTTGAATTCTCTGTCTGAAAGGTCACCAATGTCTGTTTCTCCAAAATTGGTCTCTAGTGCCTTATTTAGTTTACTTGGTTAGGTCATGTTTTCCTGTCTTCTCTTGATACTTGTAGATACTTTTCTGTGTCTGTGTATTGAAGTAAGATCTTTATTGTCATCTTCTCAGTTTAGGCTTCTTTCTACTCCATTCTTCTTTGAAAGAATTTCCAGATATTTGCAAAATCTTGAATGTTGTGATCTAAGCTCCATCTACTTTACGATGGACCCCAAGCCCAGTAACGCTATGCTTCTTGCAGAGTCACAGAGGTACTGACTTGATGGTCTTGGACAAGATCCATAAAAATTTCCTGGATTACCAAGGAGAGACTATTGTTTTGTTCCTTTATTTTTTTCCAAATGAACAGAGTCTCTGTGTTCTGAGCTACTGGGAGCTTGGGGTGGAGTGACATAAGCACCTGTGTGCTCACTGTCCCCATGACTGTGATGGGTTAGACCTGAAGCAAACACAGCACTGGTTCTTGCTCAAGGCATGCTGTAACCATTCCTTTGCTACTGCCTACATTTGCTCAAAATTCTGGGGATCTACAGTCAGCAACTGGCAAAGCTATTCAGGCCTATATCCTTCACTTCAGGGTGACAACATATTCCAGGTCCCAAGCAGGTTCAGAGGTGTTTTCCATGAGCCAAGGTCTAAAGACAAAATCCATAGAAGTCTTCCTGGTGTTTATTGTGCTGTGGCTGGGCTGACACTCAACCCACAAGACACAGTCCCTCTTACTCTTCTCTTTCCTTTCCAAAGGCAGAAAAGTCTCATCTTCTGGTCACTTTTGCCTCAGTCCATGGGGAGTACTGACAGACTTCCATCAATGTTCTCTTAAGGCTCAAGGTTTCTTCAATCAACTTGTGCATGAATGCTGCCTGACCTGGGACTCACCTTTCAGGTCAGTTAGCTCCTCTCTGGCCCAGGGTAGGTCCAGAAATTCCATCCAATACTCCAGTCCTGGAATAAGCAACCCCAAGGCACCACTGGGTGCTCTACCATATTTTGACAGAGCTGGTACCAAAGATGAAAGACAAAATCTCCTTTACTTTTTCCTTCACTTTTCTGATGCAAAAGGAGTCTCTCCCCATAGCCAGCACTGCTGGAAATGTGCTGAGTTTAAACTGAGCCCTGCAAGTCTCAGCATCTCACCCAAGCCCCTCAGTGTAGTACCTGGGTGTCGCTACTGGATATTTAGAGCCCAAGGACTCTTCAGTTAGCAGATGTCAAGTTTTGCCAGGTGTGGGTTCTTTCTTTCAAGGTAACAGGTTTCCTTCTAGACTAAGGTATATCTAGAAATGTCCAGGAGCTACAGCCTGGAAGGGGAGCCTCATGACTCTGACCAGTACTGCACCCTACCGTGGCTGAGCTGGTATCCAAGACGCAAGACAAATCCTTCCCATTCTTCCCTCTCCTCTCCACAAGCAGAATGAAGGGGTCTCTTTTGGAGCCAGAAGCTATGCAGCTAGGGTTTAGGGGAGGAGCGATTTCAGTACTTCCTTAGCTACCTTAGCTGACAACTCAGTAGGTCACCTGCCCTCTAGCCTACTGTCTCTGGGCTCAGTGCAGCCCCAGGACTTGCCACGGTGTTACAGTTCTCATTGTCTAGACTGATTTTCAAGTTTATCTGAGACCCCAGAGCACTTTAGACTGTGATGGCAAGGCTTGTGGGAACTCAAAGTTTGACTGCCGGGATTGGCTATTCCCCTATTGCTAGGACTGGTTTAAATATTCCCTTTGTGGGAGAGCATCCGGTAAGTTTGGTCTGGTTTTGCTTTCTGCTATAACAGGGGCAGCACTGAGCTGAGTTCAATGCCTCAATATTGCTGGCTCTGTCTATCTCCAAGGCACAGAAATGCTCTTCACACCATGTCACGGCTTTCGGGGATTGGGAAGCAGTGACTTTGCTCACTAGAAATGTTCTTTCTTATCACTTCATTGCCTCTTTTAGTGATATAAATTTAAAATCAGTTACCGTGAGTGCTCACCTAATTTTTGGTTCTTATGAAGTTGCTTTTTTGGTGTCAATAGTTGGTAAATTAGTGTCTTTCCTGGGGGCAAGATCGGTGGAAGCTTCTATTACACCATCTTCCTCTACCTACTCTTAAATTGTATATTTCTTTAAAATGCTTTTTACATTTAATGGATCAGAGAAGAGATAATTTATGTGTCATTCAATCAGGCACATACACTGTAGTAAAAGACCCAAAAGCTTAAGAAAATACGTAATAATGGGAAAATTACTTTTGACTTAGGTACTTTATTCCATTTTCTCAAACACGTCCTATAAATGTGTTACAATAAAAATGAACATGATGAATTCACCAAATCTTGAATGTAAAATTATTTATTCTAAGTTAATTTTAGCCTTAAGAATTAACAGTAATGAAAGCAAAACTGAAACTTGTAAGAAATTTTTAGCAAGATTACAGGATACATATTTGACATAAAAATGTCTACTGCTTTTCTTTTCATCATCAATGAAAAATTAGATTTTGAAATTCAAAACCTAAGAGCATTTATATTAGCACCAAAATGAATGAGGTGCTTTTGTTACAAACATTGTGCAATATCTATTTGAAGAAAATCTTTAAAAATTACTAATAAAAAATAAGAAATCTGAATATATGGTAATATATTCCATGTTTCTGAATGGGAGGAATCAATATTGTTGTCAGTTTTTCCACCTTGATCTAAAGACTCAACACTATCTCGATCAATATTACAGCAAATTACTTTCTGATAGCAACTGATTTTAAGATTTATATGGAAAGCCAAAAGATCAAGAATATTTAACATAGCCCAGAAAATAAAAATTTGGTGGACTGACACTGACTGACTTAAAGACTCACTGTAAGACTCCAGTGATCAAGATACCATGATATTGGCAAAAGAATATGTAATAGATCAACAAAAGAGAATTAAAAGCCCAGAAAGAGATCCCAAGATATAGTAAACTGATCTTTGATAGAAAAAAAAAAGGGGGGGGGGAATTTAATAGATGAAGGATGATCCTTTCCACAAATATACTAGGAAAACTGGAAATCTGCATGTAAAAAACATAAATATACCTACAGAACTTTTACAAAACTTGACTCAAAATAGAACATACACCTAAATGTAAAATTTAAAACTCTGAAAAAGTATAGACAATAACATTAGAGAAATCTAGGTGACTTTGTCTTGGTGATGACTAAACACCAACACAAAAAGCATGATCTATAAAAGAAAACATTGATAATTTTGACTTAGTTAAAATTAAAAACTTCTAAAAAGGGCACTTACTCAGAAAGTGAAAAGACAAGCCACACAATGTAAGAAAAGATTTGCAAAACATATATTTTATAAAAGACTGGCATCTAAAATATAAAAACCATTAAAACTTATCAATAAGAAAGCAATCCAGATATAAACTGAGTAGAAATCCAAGTAAACATCTCACCAAATATACACAAATAGCAAATAAACATATGAAAAGATGTTTAACATTATATATCTTCAGGGAGTTGAAAATTAAAATACCAATGAAGTACCACCACACACCTATTAGAATGACTAAAACACAGAACATTGAAAACACTAAATACTGACAAGTATTAAGTATTGCTGGTGGAAATATAAAATAGTATAGCTTCTTGGGAAGATAGTTTGACAGTTTCTTTACAATACCATTAATATAATTAAATTTTGATTAATTGCATATGATTATTACATAATAATGCTTATAAGTACTTTTCAAAACAGCTGAAAATTTATGCCCACAGAAAAAGCTGCAAATGAATGGCCACTGAAGCTTAATTCTTACTATTCAAACCCTTGAATCAATTAAGATGTCCTCCAATAGAATAACAGATTTAAAAAAACTGTGGTAGAGTTATACAATGGACTTATTATTCATCTATAAAAAGTAATGAGTTATACATGCCACAAAAAGACATGGAGAAAATTTAAGTACATATTGTACACTGAAAGTAGGCAACCTGAAAATGCTATATACTGTATATTTCTAACTATAATATTGTAGAGAAAGCAAACCATGGAAATATTTTAAAAATCAGTGATTGCCAGAGGTTAAGGAAGAGTGTAATCATGATGAGCAAGTGGAGCACAGCAATTTTATGTTGTGAAACTTCATATGATATTTTAAAATTAGATATATAACATTTTTCATTTACAAAACTCTATAAAATGAGAAAAAAGAAAGAGCTAACTCATCTACCATAACAAATGTACTACACTAATTTAAGATGTTAAAATAGGATAAATATGTACAGGAAGTGAGGAGGTATATGGGATTTATCTGCAAATATAAAAAATTCTCGGTAATTTTTTTTTTTTTTTTTTTTTTTTTTGACAAAGTCTCGCTCTTGTCTCCCACGCTGGAGTACAATGGCGCGATCTCCGTTCACTGCAACCTCCCGCTCTTGGAAACAAGCGATTTCTTGCCTCAGCCTCCTGAATAGCTGGGATTACAGGCACCTGTCACCACACCCGACTAATTTTTGTATTTTTAGTAGAGACAGGGTTTCACCATATTGGCCAGGCTGGCCTCAAACTCTCAACCTCAGGTGATCTGCCCGCCTTGGCCTCCCAAGGTGCTGGGATTACAGGCATGAGCCAATGTGCCGGCCTGTAAATAATTTTTAAATAATTTATAATAATATTAATAATAATATTCATATTATTAATGATAACATATTTTATAAGTACATTATTAAAATGTGTTGGGTATTTTAAAGACACAAATTAATTTTCTCCCTCAGTCTCATTTTAAAAAATCATATTTGCAATAGATTCGAGTTAAGGAGATAATTTTCATCTGTCTTAACCTTGTCATTTTCTTATAGATAGGGTCTTGTTACATTGCCCAGGGTGGACTCCAACTCCTTGGCTCAAATTATCCTTCCACCTAAGCTTCCTGAGTAGCTGGGACTTTAGTGCATATCACTGTGCCCAGCTTCCTTTGGCCTCGTCATTTTATTTTTCCATTTGGTTAAATCAAATTATTATTCAACAAAATGGTTAAATAATAATTCAACTCTAATTTATGACCTTCAGTGTACAAAATGTTTATCTTAGCTCTAGCCAGGACACCAGGAAACAGCCATATCACAGAGGATTTGGGAGATCAATCAGCGATGCAGTGGTTTTCTGTGAATGTGAGACACAAATTGTCACTTTTGAAGGAAGGTTCTTAAGCTAAGGCAATTCTGAAATCTTTAGTGTTTTAATGATATTCCATATCCTGCAATTTACTATGAAATTATATGAGAAAAATATGCTAAAAAAAGCAGTGAGTCACTTGCTTATATCATTTGACTTATGAATTAATTTTTAAAAGTTAACACCCTTTAAACTTTTACAGAGTTATTGCTTTTCTAGACATCTATTACTTTTTAAAACTGCTTCATTTTTAAATATGACAATTTGAAATAATATATTGTGCTCATTAATTACCTTGCTTTTAACCTACACGAGGAAGGCTTTCACAATGTGTATGCGTTAGAGATAATTTATTTTCATGCTGTATCACTTCAAGAGAAAGTACCAAAATTATTTTAATATGATGTGAAATTTTATACTTACGGGTTATAATGTAAATATATAAATGCTTTTGTGGGCAAAGCGATTATGCACAATATATATTTTTTCTAATTTGAAAAAGAGAAATATTTTATTTTGAGAAAAAAAAAACAGGAATTACAACAAAATTAAATGCTGCTAATCTTACTGATTTTCCTTCATAGCTATTTGCCTATCAGCATCAAATAAATATCCATAGTTAATATATAGATTAAATTGATATGAAAAAATTTGCTACACATTTGGAATTCCTGAGGATTCCAGCTTAATTGCTTTACATAGATCAAATAAATCTATTTATCTTCTCTTTTGCTTATTTTATTCCATTTCATTCTGTTTCAATTCTATTTAGAAACTACATTCAAACGATAGTCATTAGTAAATAAATTCAGAGTTTAGTGCAATGTATCCATTATTCATCTACCTATGTTCACTGAACTAGTGGTTTTATTATTTTTTTTGAAACTGAAAAAATTTTCAGAAGTATGATATCTTGTTAAGATTTCTCATATAAGCCCATGTTCAATTTCACTGAGTGAATGAATGTCTAAGCCTCTACTCCTTAACTACATGTCCTTTAGGAAAAAAAAAAAAGTTTATCTGGAAGTACATAAGCGGAAGTTGCAATAAAATAATTTGAAGAAATTATAATTTACCTCTAAAAATATTTTTTGAAACTAATTCCTGAAAAGTAAATAAAGTTGAGTCTCTCATATAGTAAAGTATACTCCTAAATTGAAAAAATAATTTACTAATGAACACTAACTTAATAAAAAGTGGAAACTCAAGGGAGAATAATGTATTCAGTGTGAAAATTCCAAACTAAAAAAAAAAAAAAAAAAAAAAATCATTAAAATTATTTTAAAATTAAGACATTGATTATTAGAATGATATTTGTTAAGAATAATAAATTTGGTTTTATCTTTAACCACTTATTAGTTGCATATTTAGCAAAGATTAATTTTGACCAGACCTTATAAAAAGAAAATACATATAATGAAGATATTAAGCAACACATTTTCAATATTTCCATCTGAATATAATAGTAAAAATAACAGATAAATATATACTTTTCTTCGTTCTTTCCCCTAGGAATTTTATGTTCATTTCATTTGTCTTGCACACACAAACTCACTCACACACATACCCCAGGAAAAATCCTTTATTTTGATACTTTTTTCACATGCGTTTAGTTTTCTTCACTTTATGAATTTACAAAGTAGTTTTCTTCGCTATGTTTTTTGTGATACTAATTTGATAATTTTAGTAACTACCTTTTTTAGAACGATTTAATTTTGGAAGACTGTATAAAATTTTTATATGTTATAGAATTGGGTTTTTATTTAATTTCTATTGTCTTTTAATTGTACTATGTATTTGGACTGCAAAATAGCATTGTAAGACATTTGGTCCATCACAACTATCCCAGGTGGAAATTGGGTATTGATGGCTTCATAACTTACTAACGCCTGAAAGAAATATATGTTCACTATTTTCAAATGAACCTGTTTTGTTAAGTATAGTTTGTGAAGTTGCATGCTTAAGCCAACAATAGAAAATTTAAATATTGGTTTTCTCTTCAAATTTTAGGGAAGATAATTAGTAACAAATATGATGGAGAGCTCTAATTATCTCCTTCTGCACTTGTGCTTTAGGATAGATGCCCTATCCATTCAGATCATACTATGCAACATTAATTAGGTATATTCTGTGCTGATTGAACTTTGTGTAGTTAAACAAAGTATAATCCTTTCTCTAAAACAACATCAAATAATTGTAATTTTTGAAAAAAAAATGTCAAAATCTTTAATTTATAACCATGACTGTTATTATAGCTTCATAATATTCTGTTTAAAATTAAATAGCTAGATGGATTCATAGCTGAATTTCACCAGAGGTACAAAGAAGAGCTGGCACCATTTCTACTAAAACTATTCCAAATAATTGACACAAACAAGTGAAAAAACATTCCATGCTTATGGATAGGAAGAGTCAGTATTATAGAAATGGCTGTAATGCCCAAAGTAATATATAGATTTAATGCTATTCTCATTAAAGTACCATCAACATTCTTCATAGAATTAGAAAAAAAACTATTTCAAAATCCAAATGGAACAACAACAACAAAAGCCTGAGTAGCCAAAAAATTCTAAGCAAAAATAACAAAGCTGGAGGCATCATACTACCTGACTTCAAACTATACTATAAGGCTCCAGTAGCCAAAACAGCATCATACTGGTACAAGAACAGACATATAGACCAATGGAACAGAATAGAGAACTCAGAAATAAGACTGCACACATACAGCCTTCTGATCTTCTCCAAACCTGACAAAAACAAGCAATGAGTAAACAACTCCTTGTTTAACAAATGGTGCTGGGAGTGCTGCTTAGACATATGCAGAAAACTGAAACTAGACTCCTTTCTTACATCATATACAAAAGTTAACTCAAGATAGATTAAAGACTTAAATGTAAAACCCAAAACGAGAAAAACCCTAGAACAAGATTTAGCCAACACATTTCAGAACATAGGCATTGGCAAATATTGCATGACAAAAATGTCAAAAGCAACAGCAATAAAAGTGAAAATTGACAAATAGAAAATAATTAATCAAAAGAGCTTCTGCTTGCACAGCAAAATAAACTATCATCCAAGTGAACAGACAACCTACCAATGGGATAACATGTTTGCAGTGTATTCATTTGACAAAGGTCTAATATCCAGTCTACAAGGAACTTAAACAAATTTTCAAGAAAAATACAAACAACCCCAGTAAGAAGTGGGCAAAGGACATGAGCAGACACTTCTCAAAATAAGACATACAGGCAGCACACAAACATAAAAAAAAAAAAAAAAAAAAAAAAAAAATCTCAACATTGTTGATCATTAGAGAAATGCAAATCAAAACCTCAGTGAGATACCATTACATGCCAATCAGAATGGATATTATTAAAATGTCAAAAAACAATAATCGATGCTGGTGAGGTTGCATAGAAAAATTAGCACTTTTATATTTTTACAGTGTAAGTGTAAATTAGTTCAACCATTGCAGAAGACAGTGTGGTAATTCCTCAAAGACCTAGAGGCAGATATATCATTTGCCCCAGCAATTCCATTTCTGGGTATAAACCCAAAGGTATATAAATTGTTCCGTTATAAGAACACGTGGATGTGTATGCTTATTGCAGCACTATTCAAAGTAGCAAAGACATGGAGTTAAGCTAAATGCCCATCAATGATAGACTGGATGAAGAAAATGTAGTACATATATACCATAGAATATCAAGCAGCCATAAAAATGAATGAGATCCTTTGCAGGGATACGGGTGGAGCTGGAAGCCATAATCCTCAACAGAGGATTGGTTATAGAAGCATTGTTTAGTAAATTATGGGAATTTGTTTGATTTTACTACTATGACCATTTGGAAAATATATTAAATGCAGTGTGTAAGTAAATGCTAACATGTAAAGAGCACAATTAAAACTTACTATAAAGATCAGTATGTGCTCTTTGCAAATTTTGGAATTAATAAAAATGAACTGCTTTTCTATGTATGTGTGCATATAATGAGTTTTTGGAAAGAGTGTACAAATAGCATGAAAAGTTGTTACCTGGATGGAACTAGAGGCAATTATCCTTAGGAAAACTAGCTCAGGAGCAGAAAATCCAATACCGCAAGTTCTCACTTATAAATGGAAACTAAACTAAATGATGAGAATTCATGTTTATGTAGCGCGGAACAACAGATACTAGGGCCTACTTGAGTGTAGAGGGTAGGAGGAGGAAAAGAATCAGAAAAAATAACTATTGAGTACAAGACTTAGAACCTGAGTGGTGAAATAACCTTGATAACAAACCTCCATGACACTAGTTTACCTATAAAACAAACCTGCATATACACTCTTGAACATAAGATAAGAGTTTTTAAAAAGTACTTACTTTTGAAATGGGATTATCTTAAATTAGGTTGGTCAATAAGTCCAATAACAAGTGAAGCATACTTATAGGGATTTTGGAAGAAAGACATGTGAAGATGGAAAGGATTGGAGTGATTTATCTATAGGCCAATGTATGCCAAGAATTTCAGAACCTAGAAAAGAGGCATGACATGGATTACCCCTAAGAGCTTCAAAAAAGAACTGGCCACCACCTTAATGTCAGACCTCTGACTTCTATAACTTTGAGAAAATGAATTTTAAGACCAAAAATTACAATATGATATTCATCCAATATCATGAACAAGGAGGCAAGAGTAGACACTGTTCTATTCAACGCACTATGCGAAATACTGAACAGAGCAATTAGGAAAGAATAAAGCAAAAAGTCTCAACTGAAAAGGAGAAAGGGAAATTTGTTCTATTTACAGTGAGGATGCAATCTGGTATAGATAAACTAATAATTTCACCAACAATCGTTTGAACTAACAAGCAAATTAAGTAAAGTTACAGGATAAAAAAGTCAACATACAAAACTGAGTACCTACGCATTCCCAATGAACTATCTGAAAAGGAAATTAAAGAAACGTCCTTATTTACAAAAACACAAAAATAATACAATACTTAGGAATAAAATTAACTAAGGGGTGCAAAGCCTACAGTCAACCTGGAAAACATTAGAAAAAAAAAAGTGAGAGAAGACAGAAATAAGTGCAAAACAAAATGTGTTCATGGATTTAAAAATCTCATATAGTTAAAATATTCATACTACCCAAAGCAATCCAAATTTATTGCAATCTCCATCAAAATTTCAATGGCATTTTTTCAGAAATTTTAAAAAATTCAAAATTTTATGGAACCACTAAGGATCACTGTGATTGTCAATACTGAGTATCAACGTGATTGGATTGAAGGATGCAAAGTATTGTTTCTGGGTGTGTCTGTGAGGATGTTGCCAAAGGAGATTAACATTTAAGTCAGTGGACTGGGAAAGGCCCACCCACCCTCAATCTGCGTAGACACAATCTAATCAGCTGCCATCATGGACAGAATAAAAGCAGGCAGAAGTACATGGTTAGACTGGCTTAGTCTCCCAACCTACATGTTTCTCCCATATTGGATGCTCTCTGCCCTTGAACATCATACTCCAAGTACTTCAGCTTTGGGACTCAGACTGGCTTCCTTGCTTCTCAGCTGGCAGATGGCCTATTGTGTGATCTTGTGATCATGTGAGTTAATAATTGTTGATAAACTTCCCTTTATATATACATCTATCAGATTAGTCCTGTCCCTATAGAGAACCCTGACTAATACGATCACCAAACTACAAAAACAATCTTGGAAAAAAGAAGAAGGCTGATGACGTCACACTTCCAGATTTCAAAATATACTATAAAATTACCATAATTAAAACAGTAGGTCACTAGCATAAAGACAGATATATAGACCAATTAAGCAAATAGAGTCCAAAAATATATCCACACATATACTATCAACTGATTTTTAACATGAATACCAATAATACACAATGGAGAAATAATAGTCTTTTAAGTAAATGGTGCTAAACTAGATATCTGCAGGTAAAAAGAATAAAACTGGACCCTTACCTTACACCATAGACACAAACGAATTGAAAATGGATGAAATACTTAAACATAGGACCTGAAACTATACAACTTTCAGAAAAAAACATAGGTGAAAAAACTTTATTACATTAGCCTGGGCAGTGATTTCCTAGATATGACAGAAAAAACACAGGCAACAAAAGCAGAAGCAGATGTTAGAGTATATCAAACTAACATGCTTTGCTATGAATGGTTTATGTCCACCCAAAATTTATATTTTGAATTCCTAATCTCCAAGATAATGATATTAGGATGTGGGGCCTTTGGGAGGTAATACGGTGATGGGACAAAACCTTCATGAATGGAATTAGTTCCCTTTCAAAAGACACCCTGTAGGGATCCCACCCTTCGACCATGTGAGTACACAACAAAAATATAGCTTCCTGTGAACGACAAGACAGGCCATCACCAAACATCAAATCTGTTATTGCCTTTTGCTTGTAGTTTTCAGCTTCCAGAGTTGTGAGAAAAAAATTTCTCTTGACTACAAGCCACTTGGTTTATGGTATATAAACCATATACATATATATACACACACATATATTTTATATATATGTACGTATATATATAATATCAGTATATATGCATATCAGCCAAAATGAATTAAGAAAAACTATTTTTACAGCAAAGGAAATAATAGAGTGAAGACACAATTTATGGAATGGTAGAAAATATTTGCAAACAATGTATCTAAAATATGCAAGTAACTCCTACAACTCAATAGAAAAAAAAAAAAAGGCCTGAATTTAAAAATAGGCTAAGAACTTAAGTAGACATTTCTCCAAAGAAGATAACACAAATTGCCGACAGGTGTATGAAAAGATGCACAACAAAACTAATCATCGGGTAAATACAAATCAAAACTATAATGAGATATCACCTCATGCCCCTTAAGATAGTTATTGTTAAGAAAAAAATCAAAGACAAAAAATACTGGTGAGGTTATGAGAAACACAGAATCCCCATAAACTATTGATGGAAATGAAAATGGTGCTGCAGCTAAAAAAAAAAAAATTAAAAAATAAAAAAAAAAAAAAAACCAACGATGGAGATTGCTCAAAAAACTATAAAATAAAGTGAAATTAAAAAGTTTTAAAAAGTAAAAATAAAATAAAAACTTAAAAAGAGCTTAATATGTTATTTTATAAACTGATAATTGAATTCATGTATCTGCTTTGCACAATGAATTCAGAAATATTCCCCAATTCAGTTTGTTTACATAATCTATTATCCTTGCTATTTTACTTTTTACTTATTCTGTATGAAAAAAGATTTATGAAAATTTGTTAATTTTTAAAATCATCTTTTTGTGGTTAATTAGTTGGTAACACATACATTTGAATAGAGATATAAAACATGATACAATGGAGTGTACTTATCTACACATACATAGAATTACACGTGTATATATATATATACTTGATAAATGCATGTATGCATATAAACATACACACACATACACACTCATTTCTTGGTATCTATGGGGGATTAACTCAGCTGCCCCACTCCCACCCCGCCAATACTACAATGTGCTAATGCTCAAGTTCTTTATATAAAATGGCATAGCATTTGCATATAACTTATGAACCATTCTCCTATTGTTACATGTTGTTTTAAAATAAAGTTCATCAGTATAAGTAAAGTCTTGGGGATCTGGCAAGCTCTGATTGGTGAATGAAGGCAGTGGGTAAAAGTTTCAGTAACTATAGATAAAACTGATCTCAGGTTACAAAAGGCATTTTTAACAGCTGGGCTTGCAGAAAATTGCATTTTAGAGTAAGTTATATGTCCCGAGTGGTTTTCCCATCTCAATCTTTTGACTCCATTTCAGTTGTTTATGACAAAAATAACCCAATTCTTATGATCGACTTTTATAATATATATACACTGTTTCTAGTAGATATATAGATATGTAATTTCATCTATTGAATACTCTCTACCCATGAATAAATTTGTGAACGTAAGAAAAGAACTTTAATGTGTGTTTTATTTCCCACATATATATGATATAAATCACACATACCAAAAATAGTCAGCTAGCCATCCCCAAATTTATGATATGTTAGAAGTAGATTCTAGTTCACTTTGGATTTTCATTTAGCAAATGAGCACTGAGATTCTGTGCCTTATTTGTATAAATTCTATATTTAAAGCAATATGTAGCTCATTTAGCATTTGTAAAAATTAAGTACAAAAATGAATGGTGTGAGCCTTCAAATTAATATTTGTATATGTTAGCTCATATAATTGTCATAATTGTAATTATTAATAGGATCTCATTAGTAAGACAATGTAAGATACTGTCTCACAAAATTTTATGTCTCCAAATTTCCAGAAGAATACAAATTTTTAATTTTGTTGGACATTATTGTAACTCCAGTTGTAGATACTTTTACATTTATAATTCAAAATTCTGAGCAAAAACATCAGCTTCAACAAGCACCGTCATTAGTTTTGAAGAAAAATATTTTAGAGTGTTGATATTAAAATAATATTAAAATGGCATAGTTATTTAAGTGTATTGGACATTGTAAATAACATTTTTTTCAAGGACATATATTTGAGTCTACGATATATGAATCACACATGCATCACTGCTCTTTTACAAAGTATAATAAATATTTTTACTAGGGTCCTAAAATTTTATAATGATTATTGAAAAACCTACATGTTTATAGTAATTTACAGCTCTATGTGTGTGTGTGTGTGTACATATATACACACATACACCATTTCTTTGCTAATGCTTAGAGAATTCACATTTAAAAGAAAATCTTCACTAGTTTAAATATGTGGGATCTCTCACATCATAGCCTGTGACCAAAGGACTGATTTTTGTTCTACAGGAAGTGCTCTGAATGGCACATGCCCATGGACTTGTTACTCTAATAACCACATTACCTAGAAGGTCTCAGCCTGATGGAACACCAGAATGGCTTATGAAAGGCTCACCAAATGCACCAAATTGGGTATTACTGAGATTAGGTCTGGAGGCAAATTCTTCACGATGCCATATATCCATAGAAACAAAGGATGAATTATTGTGTGGAAGTAAGGATGGTGTCTCTCATCATCATTCCCAGTGTCCCCTTTGCAAAAGCTTTGCTTCTCATTCCCACTGGAGGTTGCATAAGTTAGAGACTATTGCTCTGTAAATATTCACTCTCTCTACTCCTCCAACCCACTTGCTCACTCTTATTTGTTTTACTGATGTTGGACGTGGCAATGTAATGCTCTTGGCCCTTTGGAGAATATCTTAGAGTATCTGCGCCCAATTTGACTCTGGACTCAGACAAGTGGCCTGCTGTAGCCAGTTTTATTGGAGAAGAAATGACACAAGCAAAAGCTTGGTATGTATTAGGGCAGTTGACCTTGCTCTCCTAGCTTCTACCATTCTCATGGGAAGCACATGTCCAAGTAGCCTGCTGGTTTCAGAAGAAAAAGAAACACGTGGAGCAGAAGCAAACCAACCAATCATAGGCGCACAGTTTAAAGCAGAGATTTTCTAGTAAATATGTGAGCATGATAATAAATGTTCATTAATGAAGGCTAAAAATGAATATATAAATTTACAAGTATATAAAATAAAATATTCAGGTTATCACCTGGGCTCAAAAATTTAAATTAAAAATGAAAGTTTCTGAAGGGCAAGGAGTATAACATGATTTTTCCACTCTATTTTTCACTACATTTCTTTGAGCACATTTGGGCATTTTGGGGGAAATTTTTGTAATTATGGATTTACTATACTTGAAGAAAACATGTGAGAACTCAGTTAAACATATTATAATATCAAATGTGAGGATATATTATGCTTACCTTTCTTTCTGATTTTAAAGTATATTTATTAGTGCTGTAAAACATAAGTCAGCTTTTTAAGGGCCAACATAGCTGAATCAATAAATATACCAAATATTCACATTAAAGTAAGTGCTGAAAAATTCATGAGTTGTTAACATCTTATAATAAGGGCTATTCTTTGTGATTATTTTTCACCAAGGAATAACACAGGAATAATCAGTTTCATCAGTTTATGTGTGCTTGTATTTTCTTCTTTGTTATCTGGAGGAAGAACGTTATTTGTGACTTATTCAACCTACTGCAAAATGTGGAAGTGAATTTCAGACATTATTTTGTAATGTGAAGGAAGGAAGCTTTAAGCTGTCACAGCCTATGACAGGTATTTAAAACTTCCGTTGCTAGTTCTCGGTCTATTATAAACATATTTAGTAAAAGTTGACATTTCTGAATTCACTATTTCCTGATTTCAGCTCCCAAGAATATTCATTGAATTTTTTTTCTTTTTTCTTTTCTTCTTCTTTTTTATTTATTTATTTATTTATTTTTTTGAGACAGAGTCTCACTCTGTCACCCAGCCTGGAGTGGAGAGGCATGATCTCGGCTCACTGCAACCTCTGCCTCCCGGGTTCAAGCAATTCTCTGGCTCAGCCTCCTGAGTAGCTGGGATTACAGGCTCCCGTCACCATGCTCGGCTAATTTTTGTATTTTTAGTAGAGACGGAGTTTCACCATCTTTGCCAGGCTGGTCTTGAACTCCTGACCTCATGATCCACCTGCCTCAGCCTCCCAAAGTGCTGGGGTTACAGGCATGAGCCACCACAACCGGCCAATATCTTTTCTTTATTGAATACAATTGTGTACTGAAATGGCAATGGCTAGAAAAAGTAACTTCTGCAATTGATATAGTATAATTTAAATACCAAAAAAATGCTTTTTATTTAGTATAAATGGGCAATGCCCAATTTTCAGGATAATAATTTAAAACATAAATCAGCCAGCCCTTCCCTCTAGCTCCAAATAATTGACCCATTGCCAATTTGAAATATTAACAATAGGTAAATTGGCCTATTGTTAGATCTAATATAATGTTGCTTTATGAAAAACAGCATCAGTGTCCTCTGTTTGTGTTTTGTGTACACGGAATTTTTAAAACCTTGATTATGAAATTACATATATAGACATTGGTCTAGAATATAAATCAAATGTATATGTTAATTTTGAACTTTTTTTTTTTTTTTTTCTTGAGACAGAGTCTCACTCTGTAGCCCAGGCTGGAGTGCAGTGGCACGAGCTCGGGCTCACTGCACTCTGCCTCCCGCATCCCTGTTCAAGCAATTCTCTTTCCTCAGTCTCCTGAGTAGCTGGGATTACAGGCACGTGCCACCATGCCCAGCTAATTTTTGTATTTTTAGTAGAGACGGAGTTTCACCATGTTGGCCATGCTGGTCTTGAACTCCTGACCTTGTGATCCACCCACTTTGGCCTTCCAAAATGCTAGGATTACAGGTGTGAGCCCCTGTGCCCGGTCAAAAGTGAAATTTTATAAGAAATATTTTAATTCAATATTTGCAAAAGTGTTGTACAACATTAAAACAAAAGATAAAATTCTCAGAAGCAAAATAGAAAAATCTAATGATTTTAATTAAATAGTTTTAGTGACATAATTTATGTTAAAATATTTGATGTCATAGCCTAGTTACTCACCCAGGTATTTTATTACACTCTAGATGAATCACATAAAACATATAATATTACTATATAATCATATGTATTATATACAATTATATAATATATGAAATAGGAAGTTTAAAATATATAACAGTTAAAATAATAAAATAAAATACTATAACAAAAACTTTTTTCAACTTTTATTTTAGGTACAGGTCATGCACATGCAGGTTTGATACATAGGTATTATATATTGCAACCAGGTAGTGAGTATAGTGCCTAATGCTATAGTATGAGGTCATTTTTCAACCTGTACTCGCCTGTCTCCCTCCTCCTTATAGTAGACAACAGAGTCTATTACTCACATATTTATGTCCATGTGTACTGAATGTTTAGTTTCCACTTATAAATGAGAACACGCAGTATTTGTTTTTCTGTTCCTGCATGAATTCACTTAGGAAAATGGCCTTCTCCTCCAACCATGTTACTGCAGAAAACATAATTTCATTCTTTTTTTATGGCTGTGTAGTATTCCATAATGTAGGTGCACAGCATTTTCTTTATTCAATCTAGTTCTGATGGGCACCTAGGTTGATTTCATGATGTTGCTCTTGTGAATAGTGCAGTGATGAACATATAAGCATATGTGTCTTTTGGCTTAATGATGTACTTTCGTTTTGGTATATACCTAGAAATGGGATTACTGTATCAAATGCTACCTCTTTTTTAACTTCTTTGAGAAATCTCCAAACTGTTTTTCACAGTGACTGAACTAATTTAAATTTCCACCAATAGTTTATAAACATTCCCTTTGCTCCACAGTCTTGCCCGTATCTGTTGTTGTTTGACATTTTTTGATAATAGCTATTTTGACTGGTATGAGATGGTATCACATTGTAGTTTTGATTTGCCTTTCTCTGATCATTAGTAAAAAATGTGCATTTTTTCACGTTTGTTGGCCACTTGTATGTCTTTTTTGAGAAGTGTCTGTTCATGACCTTTGCCCAGTTTTGAATGGGGTTCTATGGCTTTTGCTTGTTGATTTGTTTAAGTTCCTTATGGATCCTGGATATTAGAATTTTTTCAGATGCATAGTTTTAGAATATTTTCTCCCATTCTATAGGTTGTCTATTTATTAATAGTTTATTATGCTGTACAGAAGTTAAGTCCCCCTTGCCTTTTTTTTTTTTTTTTTCTGTTGAAATTGCTTTCGGAGAACTAGCCAAAAGTTCTTTGCCAAGGCCAATGTCAAGAAGGGCATATTTCTTAGGTTTTCTTCTAGAATTTAGATAACTTAAGGTCTTATAGTTAAATCTTTATTTCCTCTTCAGTTAATTTTTACATGGTGAAAGGTAAGGGTCTAGTTTCATTCTTCTGCATTTGGTTAGCCAGTTATCACAGCATAATTGATTAAGTAAGGTGTTCTTTCCCCATTGCATATTCTTGTCAGACTTGTCAAAGATCACTTGATGGTAAGTGAATTGCTTTATTTCTGAGTTTCCTAATCTGTTAAATTGATTTAGATGGCTATTTTTGTACCAATACCATGCTTTTTTGGTTACTGTAGCCTTACAGTATAGTTCAAAGTTGAATAGTTTGATGTGTCCAGCTTTGTTCTTTTGGGTTACAATTGCTTTTGCTATCCAGCCTCTTTTATGGTTCCATTTAAATTTTAGAGCAGTTTTTTAAACTCTATGAATAATGACATTACTTATTTGATAGGAATAACATTGAGTCTGTAAATTGTTTTGGACAGTATGGCCAGTTTAATAATATTGCTTCTTTTAATCCATGAACATAGAATGTTTTTCCATTTACTTTTGTTGTCTCTGATTTTTCTTTTTTCTCTTTCTTTTGAGCTGGAAGTTCTTGGTGACATTTATTGACAGCAGTTTATACACTTGTTTTCTTATGATTTCTTTCAACAGTGTTTTGTAGTTCTCCTCGTAGAGACCTTTCACTTCCCTTGTTAGCTGTATTCCTAGGTATTTCATTTTCTTTGTGGCTATTGTAAGTGCGATTGTGTTCTTGATTCAACTCTCAGCCTGAACATTATTGAGGTATAGAACTGCTACTAATTTTTGTACAATTTAAGATATCCTGAAAACTTACTAAAATTGTTTATCAGTTCTAGAAGCCTTTTGATAGATTGTTTAGGTTTTTCTAGGCATGGAATCATATCATCAGTGAAGAGAGATAATTTGACTTTTTCTTATCCTATTTGGATGCCTTTTATTTGTTTCTCTTGCCTGATTGTCTGGGTTAGAACTTTCAGTAATACGTTAAATAGGAGTCATGAAAGTGGTTATCCTTGTCATATTTTAGTTCTCAAGGGGAATGGTTCCAGCATTTACCTGTTCAATATGATGTTGGCTGTGGGTTTGATGTAGATGGTTATTATTTTGAGGTATAGTTCTTCAATAACTACTCTGTTGAGGGTTTTTATCATAAAAGAATATTGGATTTTATTGAAAGTTTTTGCTGCATCTTTTGAAATAATCATATAATTTTTGTTTTTAATTCTCTTTCTGTGGCGAATTACATTTATTGATTTGCATATGTTGAACTAGGCTTGCATCCCAGAAGTAAAGCCTATGTTATCATGGTGTATTAACTTTCTGATGTGTTGCTGGATTCGGTTTGCTGGTATTTTGTTGAGGATTTTTGCATCTATGTTCTCCAGAAATATTGGCTTGAGATTTTCTCTTTGTATTGTCTCTGCTAGATTTTTGTATTAGACTGATACTGGCTTCATAAAATGAATTAAAAAGAAGCTCTTCCTCCTCACCTATTTTTGAATGATTTCAGTAGGATTGGTAGAAGTTCTTCTTTCTATATGTGATAGAATTCAGCTGTGAATCCATCTGATCCAGGGCTTTCTGTGTGTTTTCAGTTTTTTTGTTACTTATTCAATGTCAGAGATCAATTTTGGTCTATTCAAGTTTTCAATTTCTTTCTGATTCAATCTTGGTAGTTTGTATGTTTCTAGAAATGTTTCCTCTAGATTTCTAACTTGTGTGCATAGACTTGTTCATAGTAGTTTCTGAAAATCTTCTGTATTTCTGAGGAATAGACTATACTATCATCTTTGTCACTTCTGATTGTACTTATTTGGATTTTCTTTTATTTTTCCTTTGTTAATATAGTTAGCAGTCTATCAATTTTGTTTATTTTTTTCAAATAATCAATTCACGATATTATTGATCTTCAATTTATTATTTTATTGATCCATACAGATTTTTACATCTCAATTTTATTCATTTCCTATCTAATTTTACTTATTTCTTTTTTTCTCATAGATTTGAGATTGTATTCTTCTTTTCATTTTTTTCTACTTCCTTGAGGTACAAAGGTAGATTATTAATTTGAGATCTTTCAAACTTCATTATGAAGGCATTTAGTGCTAAAAAATTTCCTCTTAAGACTGAATTCCAAGGAGAATGGTGTGAACCCAGGAGGCGGAGCTTGCAGTGAGTCGAGATTGTGCCACTGCACTCCAGGCTAGGCCGGAGAGCCAGACTCCGTCTCAAAAAAAAAAAAAAAAAAAAAGACTGCATTCCAGAGATTTTCACAATTTGTGTACCTATTTTCACCAATAAAATAATGATTTATTTCTGCCTTAATTTCAATGTAGACTTAGCAGTTATACAGGATCAAATTGTTTAATTTCCATATATTTGAGTAGTTTTGAGAGATCTGGTATGGATTTCTATTTTTAATTGCATTGTGATCCAAGAGTGTGCTTGATATGATTCTAAATTTTTTGAGTGTATTGAGATTTGATTTATGGCCGTGCATGTGCTTAATCTTGAAATATATTCCATGTACAGATGATAAGAATGTATATTCTGTGGTTCTTGGGTAGAGAGTTCTGTAGATGTATATTAGGTCTAATTGGTCAAGTCTCAAGTTTAAGTCCAAATTTTCCTTGTTAGTTTTTTGCCTCAGTGATCTGTCCAATGCTGGCAACAGGACTTTGAAGTCTCCCACTATTATTGGTTATCTAAGTCTTTTTGTAGGCTGAGAAGTATTTGTATTATGAATCTGGGCGCTCCAATGTTGGGTGTGTATGTATTTAAAATAGTTTAGTCTTCTTGTTGGACTGTATCTTTTATCATTATGTAATGTCTTTCTTGAAGGTTGCTTCTTTAAAATCTGTTTTACCTGATATAAGAATAGCTGCGGCTGTTTTTTTTTTTTTTTTTTTGTTTTTTAATGGTGTCTCACTTTGTCACCAGGCTGGAGTACAGTGGCAAGATCTCAGCTCAGTGCAACTTTCAACTCGGGGTCCATGCGATTCTCCTGCCTCAGCCTCCCGAGTAGCTGGCACTACAGGCACATGCCACCACACCTGGCCAATTTTTTTTTTTTTTTTTTGTATTTTTAGTAGAGACAGGGTTTTACCATGTTGGCCAGAATGATCTTGATCTCTTGATCTCATGATTTGCTTGCCTTGGCCTCCCAAAGTGCTGAGATTACAAGTGGCCTATGAGTATCATTAAATGTGAGATGGACCTCTTCAAGACAGCAGATTGAGACTAATTGGGTCTTTGTCTCAATACAATGTGCCACTCTGTGCCATTTAAGTGAGGTGTTTAGCCCATTTACATCCAGGATTAGTATTGATACTTGAGATTTGCTCTTATAATTGTGTTGGTAGTTGGCTGTTATGTAGACTTGATTGTGTGATTGCTTTATAGTGCCTGTGGGCTATGGTAACAGATGTCATTCTTTTGGTTCCATATTTAGCACTCCTTTAAGGACCTCTTATAAGACTAGTCTAGTGGAAATGTATTCCCTCTGCATTGGCTTTTCTGAGGATTTTATTTCTCCCTTATTTAATGAAGTTAGTTTGTCAGGACATAAAATTTGGGTTGGAATTTTTTTTTTCTTTTAGAGTCCTGAAAATAGGCTCTCAATCTCTCCTGGCTTCAAGGTTTTTCTTTTGTTAAACCTTGGTGAATCTGATGACTATATGCCTTGGGAATGGGGATCTTGTATAATATCTAACTGGGTTTCTCTGTATTTCTTGGATTGGTAGGTCAATCTTGCTAGCAAGATTAGAAAAATTTTCATGAGCTATATCCCATTTATTCTCTCTTTTTCTCTCTCAGGAATGACAATAAGGCACATATTTAGTCTCTTTACATTATCCCTTATATTTAGAAGTTTGCTCATTTTGTAAAATTCTTTTTAACTTATTTGTATATGACTGAGTTGATCTGAAGAAATAATCTTCAAGGTCAGAGATTCTTATTTCAGCTTGGACTATTCTGCTTTTAATATTTGCAATTGTATTCTATAATTCTGCAGTGGATATTTTAGCTCTAGAAGTTAATTTGGTTATTTCTTAAAATGACTATTCCATCATTCAGTTCTTGGATGGCTTTACTGGATTCTTTGGATTCCTTGAGATGGATTTCAACTTTCTCCTGAATCTCAATGTTTCCTTGCCATCCATCCAGACTCTGAATTCTATATGTGTCATTTCTGTCACTTCAGACTGGTTAAGAACCATTGCTATGGAGCTAGTATACCGGTATGAAGGTAAAGGGACACTCTGGCTTTTTGAATTGCCAGAGTTCTTGTGCTGGTTGTTTTTTATCTGAGATGATTGGTGTTCATTTAACTGTGATGTAATTTGAGTATGGTCAATTGGCTTATGTCTAGATGTTTTCACAGGGCCAAGGTTCTGTGCAGAGCTTTTATTTGTGACTAAATTTGTGTCCTTGTTTTCACAGGTATGTATATTAGCATAATATTTTTGGTGCTTTAAAAAAATTAAGTATGAAAAAATTATTCAAATTTATTTTACTAACTTATAAAAATAAATATCAGTTTTCAAACTTGTATATATTTGCAAATTTGAAACAACAGTTGCCTGCTTTAATGCCTTTGAGTAGAGGTGATGATTCACTGCCTTTCCATACATTTACTAATAAAATATGGGTTGTTTCTGGCTCCCAAGGAATAAAACAAAACTTACACCCTTTCAAGAAATATACTTTTTAAAATCACCCCCAAAGTTATTATGACCTCGTCTGTAGAAATACATCAGAAAATCAAGGATATGGGAAAATATTCAGATTAAAAAAGGCAGACCCAGAAAAAAAAAATGGGAAAGGTAAACTATTTCCAAAATAGCAAGTATAGAAGACAAATAATATGTTGAAAAAACTTATAAAAGAAGCAACAATCATTCTCAAATATGACAAGGGCACCATCTAACAGGCCAGTGCTAGGCAAAGAGAACAAATAAACTATCCAGGTAGCATTTCTGATGGAGAGTTCCAATGTGTATTCAAATTAAATAAATCCTTCACGAGAATGACAGCACCATGAAAAAGAATAATTTTATTTTGTTTTACATAATCATATTCCCAGCACCAGGCACCCCACTTGGCATTATGGTTAGCATTGATAAATAATAAATGAATGGACAAATGAATGAACTACTTGGATAGAAGCCACTAATAATTTACACAATGTGGTAAAAATAAAAATTTCATTAGGACAAAGTCATATTCTAAACTTCCATGATTTAAAGGGACAAATTTTATGAAGTGGTATTCAAAATGATATTTTTAAAAAACATGCAAATCACAAAAGAATTCTAGGTTTCCTTGGAGACATAACAGATTCTAGATCTGGTAGAACAGTACAAGATAGACCTGAAACAAGTTTTTTCAAATAATAATGTAAAGGACTTAATAATATACATGTTTAGTAAAAAAATATAAGGGGCCAGAATAAAGATGACCACTGATAAATACTGAAACATTTATAGATAATATAATATAATATATCTACAGTCAGCTTCAAAATAATCTATTGGGTATGGGTATAAGGCAGGATTTAGAGATGAAACACAATTGATTCTGAGCTGATAAATGAGAATTAGGTGGTGGGCCCAAAACGGCCCATTATACCAGACTCTACATTTTTGCATATGTAAACTTTCCTCTTATAAAGTTCACCAGTGTACTTGATAGGTAATGTATCCTGATGTGCAGGTAGCCTTTTTCAAAGATGAAATTTTGTTTTAAATGATACTTTGTTTCTTCAGGCTGTATATGCTGGATATTCAAGTAAATATTTAAAAATTAAATATAATAGACAAATAAATATATAGTACACATATTATTTGTCCCTTTCTGGCACCTTGGCCAATCTTTTTCTTATAAAATGACCTGTCTTGCTTAGACATTGGTAGGCAAGTCAAGCCAAGTAGACAACTCCTCTGGAATGTTATTCCACAATTTTGAATAAGCTTAACTATTCAATATTGCTATTGTCCTTGAAAAGTTGTTAAGATGTATAAGATACCAGTGGCCATCATGTCTGGCAGTTAATAAGAAGCTGTCCAGGAGATGCAGTGATTAACTGGGATCAGATGAGTCTTTTGAGTATTTGAATTCGGCCATACCTGAATGCCTGCGTGAAAATAAATGTTGCTTATTTTTTCAGTTATTTTAATATTGAATTCTTTAACCTTCAATCTAAATATATATATACACACACACACATATATATATATGTGTATATATATGAATAATGAAGCTTAGTTACACAGTCAATAGATAAATTTTTTGAGGTAGGTCTTGTAAATAGACTAGTTTCCATACTGTATGTGGAAGGGACTAGACAAATAGTACATATTTAATCTGATGCAGGAAGGTGAAGATTTAAGCTAAAATGAGGAACAGGCCCAAAACAATTGGCTTAATGGATTAATAAGAATATTGTCAGTTAGTGGACCAGCTGTTTAAGGGGACAAGGTCAAAAGGATAGCCAGGATTACCTTTAGTGCAATGTATATGCAAATACCTTAGATATGTCAAACTTAAAATTACTGAGCAAGTAAAGATTTGAAAAATGGGCTCTCAGACACAAAAGAGAAGTAAGGCAGAAAAATCAGAATAATGGTAAGTAGAAACTGGAAAGAAAACTCCCAATCATAATTAACATATTTTTTAAGCCAGACTTGCAAAATCTTCTCCTCAATTCTGCAGTAAGAAGGAGGTAAAAAGTTTAACATCAGAATCACAGTTCACTGTATTAGTAACTATAAGGAAATAATAGTATAAAGAAATTTATAGTTTTAGAGCATATTCAACCTCAACTTTTTTAAAAGATTGGTTTTATGGAGATAATTTACTTACTTTTTCTCTTCATGTTTTTAATGTCTAGTTTATAAACAATATAAAAACTAAACTTCCTGGTCAGTTTTATACACAAAAACACATGAATTTTTAGGCTTTTATATCATTATTAAAGAGTGAAAATTTTGATACCGAGATGAGGTAAAATCATGCAAATACACATTAAGGAACAATGCCTTATTAAACTTCCTTTCTTTTAGTTATTCTATGAAATATAGTAAACATAGAATCCACTGTTAATTATACTAGAAGGCAATGAATAATTTGTTGGAATAAGTAATATTTTAAACTGTAAATGACTGTGTTGCTTTGTGAATATTTTGTTTTACTCGAATTGTATTCAATGTTTGGTTAGAAAAATATAAACAAAAGTTTCAAAAAAATAGTGTTTCTAAGCATAAATTTGTCAACAGAAATGCATTTCCATTTCAAATATAAATGTATGTGTATTCTACTTATTTTTATATTCATGAAAATTCTCATTTCCATTTGTACAGATAAGCAAAGCTTAACTTCAATTTTCTGTATTTCCCACCTATTTCAACCAAAAAAAGAGGCTAAAATGTTTTTATTGTTTTCTTTAAAGTTGTTAAAAATTACCATAGCAAAATTGTGTGGCTTTCTAACAGTCTCATTTTAATGGATTAATCTATATGGATACTGAAGGAGTTAAGGACATAATACCCTAATATGCCACGACCTGGCATATAGATTATTTGGAGCTGAAAGCACTTAGGAAGCAGCAGTTGTAGAAAGAGGCATCTGAACTGCCCTTTGCTTATCTATAGCAAGCCATAAAAATCCCTGTGAGAAAGCTGCCTTCCCTGCAATAACACTAGAAGATAACCCTTATTGCCAATGAGACTGAGAATTGATGCTGCAATGGAGCTGCATAAATAAACTTCCTAAAATATCCCTTATCTCCCATTAGCTTTACACCTATCCACATATCTCTCAGTGAATCCCCTGGAATTTATTGCCCCTAGCTCTGACCCCTCTTTCTTGTCATTTATTCACAAAATTCATCATTTTTTGATGAAAAAGTGTAAAAGCTTTCTATTTTTGCCATTGCTTTGGATCCCCACTCTGTGAAAATCCCCATGTACATGTAAAATTAATAAAATGTGTGTTTTAATCCCATCACTCTATCTTTTGTCAGTTTAGTTCCTAGACCCAAATGAAGATCTCACTTAAGAACCAAGATGAGTAAATGGGGATCCCCTAGAATATTTCACCAATATTTAACATAGTTCCACAGGAAACAAATCAAGAAATTAAAACCTTGATATTAATATTTTGAAGCCCTCATGATAATGAATTTAAGTGGATAAATATACATCTACTAATTTACAGAAGGACATAAATTTCTCTTTAGAAATTGTCTCTGTAACTATTGTCTAATTTTCAAAGAAAGACTTAAATTGAAGACATCTCAGTATGCCTTTGGGAGATATTAAATGATTTCTCTGATGGTAATCAAATCCGATAATTAATTACTTAACATACAGAGGTAAAAGACACTTAGGCAACTTTATAAAGCATTGTCTTTTAATTGTGTTTTTATTCATTATTGTAATTATTTGAGAACTATTTACAATAGTTTATTATGTGCCTAACCACCCTTTTGGGTTCCATGTACATGGTAGTGAAAGCAACAGATACAATCTCTCCTCTCCTAATATGGGGTTGGAAAAAAAGTCAAAGTCCTAAAATTTATGGAAATTATAAATGCACAGATAACTCCAAATGTAAAGTGCAGATGGAGGAAACTTATTGGAGGGTATTATAGAGGACTGTGGGACATGCACATTCAAAGGTATCACACAAAAGTTGACTGAGGAGATGATATATAAGGTGAAACCTCCAGAATGATTTATCACCATAGAAGTGTACTCCAGACAAATAGCCAGGCTGTCTGATGGCCTTAATGCTGAAAAGTTATTTGTATAGTCATTTAACTATATGAAGGCCATGGTGACACTGGCTGTTGGGGAACAAGCGTCAGAACATCACAAGATTTGGCTGGGGTGTTACAGCCCCAGACCAAAGAAAACCCTGTATGACAGACTAGAAAGCGTAGATTTTATTCTGAATGGAAAATGTCCACAGTATAAAGCAGATGTTTGGGGTGGCGTTGGAAGTGTTTCCTGGTGTTGCTGTTACATAATGTGATTTATGTTGTAAAACTATCACTTAGGTATGTATGAAGAATGCACTGGAGTTTAGAATTCTAGTGATTATACCTTGGGTATTCTACCTATAAAAATACAGTATTGAGATGTGTGGTGGTTCTCACCTATAATCCTAACACCAGAAAGTCAAGATGGAAGGATCAGTTGAGCCGAGGAGCTTGATAATTTCAACACTTGGCTCAGTCCCAGCAACATAGATAGATTCCATATAGAAAAAATAAATAAATAAAAAAAATTAGCCTGGTGTGGTAGCACATACTCATTGTTCCAGCTGCTTGGGAGGGTAAGGTAGGAGGATCATTTGAGCCCAGGAGGTAGATAATGCAGTAAGCCATGATTGCTGTACTGCACTCCACCCTCAGTGACACAGTAAGATGCTGCCTCAAAAAAAATAAAAATAAAAATAAGAAAAATCATTGGAACATCATACAAATAAGTGAGAGTCTTTCTGTACATAAACATAATTACATAGAATTCTTTGAAGTGACACTTTCAACTTAGGTGAAAATTGATATTCAAATGTATCATTTCTCTGAAAAATTATATACTGAGCTACAGATGAAAACATACATTTTAACACACTGTATTTGACACTTTGGGATCTTAAACCCAGGAGTTTAAGGCTGCAGTAAGCTACGATTGTGCCACTGGGTGGCAAGATGAGACCCTGTCTCAAAATTGCATTACATTAAAAAATAAAATAAAAACACTGCATTCTAATCTCTCCTACTACGTTTATGTATGCAGTTATTTTTATTCTTGTAAATGCATACTTCTGAATTTATTTATACATGGGTGGGTGTTCTGACTCTAGAGTAAAGTGGGAGCTAAATGTCACACAATGAACAAAGCAACCCACCACAACAAAGAATATTCCAGCCTCAAATCATGTCAAGTTTGAGAAAGGCTGATATACCAAGACCATGTAAGTATTATCAAATGAGAACAATAAAACACAGGGTTTTTTTCTTACAAAATCTATATTTTTTAAAATCAAAGATATATTCACAATGATGAATGTCAGGGGTCAATGATTTTTATTTCAGATTGTCAAAGGGGATGGTATAACTCAGGTATAGACTGGTGTGTGCTGGCTCCGATTACGATGGCCCTTCACTTTTAGTCCATTATTTAGGCACACTTAGGCATTTCAGAAATAACAAAAATATAATTATGATGTCTTAATTTTTAAATGTTGCCAGTAAAACCACATTTGTTTTTAAAGTTGATATGGATTGTCTAAACATGGGGCAAACTTCAGGCTTAATTCAGCAGAACTTAGTAATACGGTGGTATTTGATGCTTTTTTTTTTATTTTTGAGAACTATTTCAGTGTTATATTGGGACTAAAACCTAACTGAAGTTGTCTGGGAAGACATAGGGGAGGTGAGGATGCAGATTAACTTTGTATAGATATGATTTTTGAAAATTTTGCTCTGAAAAGAAATCAGTAATGAGTTTATAGCTAAAAAAAAAGGCATGAGTTCAAGTTTGAAATATTTTTTTACATTTGCATATATGAATATTTTGTGTTGGGAATTTTAGAGCATGTCCGTTTGCTAATAGATATGATTCAATAGAGAGTTACAAACTGAAAACATGAGAAAAAATCAATAATTTCAATAATCAGTTTTGAAAAGATAAAAATAGAATCTAGAGCAAAATGGAAGGCTTGATTCTATAAAGAGAGATTACAAATTCACACAAATAGGGAAGCAAATAAAGATCAGGTAGCTAGTACAGAAAGGATCAAACATTTGGAGGTGAGATTAAAACAAAATCTGTTTCTTTTTAGGTTATAACAGCATATACTGGCTAAATGTTATTTAAGTATATATACCTGGAATTTCACCTGGCCATATATTCTAATAATAGCAATAAATATCTAGAGAAATAAACATTTGAGGTGCATTGAATTTCTCTGTATTATAAGTGTCCTACTGATGCAATTGGTATAACGTCTATAACTTATTTCTATAATCTTTAAAATATGTGTAGTAGTCTTTGGACATGTTTGTCAATTTTTCAGGCAATCTGATTCACTATAAATCCAGTTATTAATTTTGCATGCATAACTATGCTTTATTATGGTTGATCCCAAAATTGTTGTTCACATGGGAGAAAAATCTCCTAATGGATACAAGTGTGTGAGATATATTTATACACACATACATATGCATATGTTTATGTCACTCATTTGAAAAATAACCTATTTAAGAAAATGAAGGGAAAATAATACTGAAAGGAATACATAGTATTGAATTAGAAATGTAGACTTAATTGTGAAATTAATATTGTAGGTAGCAGCATACAACAGCATTTTATTTTTGAATAATTATTTAAATAAAAAAGAAAACCCTGTAATATTTTACTCTTCCTTAGCAGCTGTTTTTGCACAGCTGCATGTCATTAGTGTTTTAATCTGCTGATCAACCAAAATGATAACTTGACACAGAAATACTGCTTCCAATTATCAACAGTAATAGAATTGATATTGGTATTAATATGTGACAATTTCATAGTCACAATAGTTATATATATATACACACACACACACATATATATATATGGGTTCAGGGTCATAATAATGACTCTCAATATGTTAAAAATTCTTTTCAAAATGCTTCCATTTACAATAAATTTGAGTAGTGTTAATATTGTTACCTTTCTAGACATTATCAGTTCAACTTAGTACATTAAAATATTATAAATGTTGCAATAAATAAAATACAACTTTTTACCACATTGTCTTAAAATATATTTAGTCACAAAACTTTATTTACCCTCAAAGATAACTGGCTAACGTTCCCTGAGAAATTAGACATTATTGTTTTAGTCATCAAAGAACAAAATGATGTTTTGGGGAACTTGCCATGCCTTCGTGTTTAAGGGAAAGAGAAACTGCCTCTGTAAATACTGATACTGATTAATGTCAAAGTTGTGTGTGTTTGTGTGTGTGTGTATGTGTGTATGTTTATTTTAATGATGTCCCCTCTATCCTGTTGAGCCAACATTATAGTAAGCAATAAAAAAAAAATCTGACAACCTTTGATATAAAATGTCTTTTTATAAAATCAATTCCACCACTCCTCCATAAATTTCTCTCCCCTCAGTCTCCCAGAATCAGAAACTTTTCCTCCCTCACTATTCTGTGATTGGATTTGCTAAAGAAAAAGGGGACTTTTAACAAATTCCAGTAGCCAGGAAAGTCATGAATTGCATAAGAGAACATTTTAATAGTACTCTTTCTTTATGGATAGTATGCATTTAACTTCATAGAAAATTGAATACAAAATGTTGGTGACAACAACTATATAAAAGCATATTTTATGGTGACCTGGTTGGCTATAGAGTTGCTTGTACCCAGTAGTAACTCAGTTAGACATTTTGTAACATCAAGATCCCACCCAATGGAGTGATGAGGCTGGCTCATACCATCTCTTCCCAAATTCATGCTCAGTGACATCATATGGGTAGCTTGAAATCAGCAATAGCCATCAGCAGCACTACAAATGAGAACCTTTTTTTTTTTTTTTTTTTTCCAGAAAGCCAGTTGAGAAGCACTACTGGTTTAATAAGTAATAGCACAATATTTTAGTTACTTTCCAGCATTCGTTCTGAAAGCGAGGTTCTTAGGCCACCAGAATAAATTTCACACAGAAGTTGTTAAATATCTATATTTTGGGGTTTCTTTCCAGACCTACTGAATCAGAGTACATGGAAAGAGACCAGCGATCCGTTTTTACAAGCCTTTGGGTTGATTGTAATGCACACTGAAGCCTGTAAAGTCCTTCTCTAAGAAGACAAAGTGTGTATGTGAGTGTGAGTATGTGTGTGAATATGTACATGGGTGGTAGGGGAGGAAAAGAGAGAGTATATTGAATGATGAACAAGAAGCCATTTTCTAGATCCAGAACAGGAACTTATCACTGCTTAAAATTTCTGAGGAATTTTTTATGTTACTCTAAGAGTGCTTTAGGATAGGAATTAGTATACTAAGTTACATGTGTATATTTAAGTGGCCTTTGTTCCTGTCACAGGCATGTCTCACATGAACTTGGATCAGTTCTTGATTTTAGATCTTTTAGGGAGATTTGCTACTGCAACAGGTACTATGACAAATGGTGACTGAGGTATATGAATTTTACTTTTCTGAATTAGGTCTGTGCCTTGAGGTTTAGGTTCCCAACTGGAGGAGAGATGACCTAGAACTCTGCATTTGGAGATAGAAGACAGGACTTCATAAAAGGCTTTATGGAATAGTGGAGAAACTCCTGGACCTCCACAATCCTTAGCTTTTACAGCTGTAAAATACATTATGAATTAAGAATAAAATAATATATATTTTGACTATTTTGTTTGGAAATCACCTTAAAATAAGCTGTAAATGTGCCGAGATTTTTCCAGATACACTTCAAAAGACAAAATATGAAAGCAAAAGTAATTCTGCCTTATAAAAATAATTAATATAAAGAATGTCTTTCATTGCATTGTAATGTTCAAACAAACCACATCTATAATCAATATTATATAGGTGACTGGCCACTAAGTATTGTTTTCTCCTTTAAAAAAATCAGTTTCCAAATAGTAGGATTCCCTTTCGTTTTTCAGTCAGATTTAGAAACTTGAACCCAATCTATCCTTCCAAAAGATAAAAACTAAGAGAGCTGATCTCCTCATTTACCACTAAATTATTTATAATTAATATGTTATCACATATATGTTATCAATTTATGTTCATATCTTATAAGTTTGAATTCTGATTTGCTGCATGTAACTTGTAAGATAGATATTAGAATATTTTTTTCTGGATATCCTAAAATATACCTGTAAAGGAAAAATGCTTTACTACTTCCTATAACAACTTGACTCTTCCAGGCAGACACAACATCCTTTTAGCCCAGTGTTTGATACTATGCCATCACCCAACTTCAGATTGAATCCTGATTCCACCTCTTACTAGCCATGTTTCTATGCCTCATTTTTGTTATCTTTAAAGTTGATATGATCATAATGGTTACCTCAGAATAATGCTATGAGAATTAAATATAAAAATTCTCAAGATAATGTCTGAATATGTTAAAAGATTCAGTAAATATCATCTATTCATTCTTACATTATCCATCTACTTTGAACTTCACAATGTAATTCACCATACTAATCAACTTAAAAAAGAGATATCACATAGAATATTCATACAAGTAGAAAAAACTTTTGATAACATTTAATAACAATTTATGATTAAAAATCATCAAACACAATGTAAAGGAAATTTTTGAACCTGATTAAAGTTTTCTGTTTATTTAAAAGCTAACATCATATTTAATAATGGAAGACAATGTTTTCCCCTAACATCAGGAAAAAAAAGAAGAATGTGTACTCTCTTCAGTTCTACTGACATTTTACCAAAAGGTCTAGTCAATATAATTAGTATAGATAACAATATATAATGACATTCAGATTGCAACGAAAAAAGTAGAACTCTGTCCACAGAGAATTTTGGTGAAGACCAATTGATCAGCGTTTCTCTAGAAATAAAATAGATGGGTAGCCTAATGAGTACTGTTTTACCTATGTGAAAAGTCTGGTTGCCAAAAATTTGACTTTAGTCTCTATGCTGAAGAATCATACCTTCTCTCAACTTCCCAGAATGATATACTTTGGCTCTGCTTCTTCACTCAAATTTTATGTCAAATAGTAATTTCCAGTGTTGGGGGAGGAACCAATGGTAGGTGATTGGATCATGGAGGTGACGTCCTCCTTGCTGCATTAATGACAATGAGTGAGTTCTATAAGAGTACCTGAAAAAGGTAAGGCAACTTTGGAATTGGATAATTGGTAGAAGTTGGAACAGTTCAGAAAGCTCAGAAGAAGACAGGAAGATGTGGGAAAGTTTGAAACTTCCTAGACACTTGTTGAATCGTGACCAAAATGCCAATATACATAATGAAGTCAGACTGAGGTGATCTCAGATGGAGATGAAGACCTTATCAGGAACTGGAGCAAAGTTCATTCTTGTGTGCTTTACCAAAGAAACTGGTGGTATTTTGCCACTGTCCTAGAGATCCATGGAACTTTGACCTTGAGATAGATAATTTAGGGTATCTGTCAGAAGAAATTTCTAAGCAGCAAGGCATTCAGCATGTGACCTGGTTATTTCTGAAATTGTACCTTCATATGTGTGAACATAGAGATTATCTGAAACTGGAAGGGAAGCAGAGCATAAAAGTTAGGAAAATTTGCTCCCCAGCCATGTGGTAGAAAATAAAAACTCATTCTCTGGTGAGATATTCAAGTCTGCTTCAGAAACTTTCATAAGTAAAGAGGAGCCAAACATTTCTAGCCAAGACAATGGAGAAAATGTCTCCAGGGCATTTCAGTCAGCTTCATGGCAGCCCCTCTCATCACAGACCCAGAGGTCTAGGAGAGAAAAATGGTTTCATGGGCCAAGCCCAGGGCCCAGAAACTTTATATATCCTCAGAACATGGTGCCCTGAGTCTCAGCCACTTCAAATCCGGCCATGGCTAAAAGGGGCCAAGGAATAGCTCAGGCCATGGCTTCAGAGGGTGTAAGCCTCAAGCCTTGGAAGTTTCGACATGATGTTGGGCCTGTGGGTGCACAGAAGGCAAGAGTTGAGGTGTGGGAATCTCTGCCTATATTTCAGAGGATGAAATGGACATATCTGCATGTCCAGGCAGAAGTCTGATGCAGGGGCAGAGCCCTCATGGAAAACCTCTACTAAGGCAGTGCAGTGGGTAAATATGAGGTTGGAGTCCCCACATAGAGTCCCCACTGGACTCTACCTAGGGGAACTGTGAGAAGAAGGCCACTAGCCCGCAGACCCCAGAACAGTAGATCCACTAACAGCTTTTACCATGCATCTGAAAAAGCCACAGGTACTCAATGCCAATCTGCAAAAGCAGCCACAAGGGCTGTGTCCTGCAGAGCCACAGAGGCAATGCTGCCCAAGGCCTTGGGAGCCCATGCCTTACATCAGTGTGGCCTAGATGTGAGACATGGAGTCAAAGAAGATTATTTTGGAGCTTTAAGGTTTAATGACTGCTCTGCTGGGTTTTGGACTTGCACAGGATCTGTAGCCCCTTTGTTTTGGCCAATTTCTCCTTTTTTGAATGGGAACGTTTACCTAATGCCTGTATTCTCATTGTATCTTGGATTTTTCTTATTTTTTTTTTTTTTTTTTTTACAGAATCATAGGCAGAAGGCACTTCTCTTGTTTCAGATAAGATCTCTGAAACATGGGGTATAGATCATTATGGAAAACTCAATGAAAATCCCTGGAACATCTCCTCCCAATAAAGATAGTAAAATTCAGAAAAAAAAATTATAAAATAATGTTTCCACCAAAGACCTGAAAGAAGCAGAAAAGATAAAATAATAACACTCACATTTAATTCACCAATTTGACCTGGCGAAAGTGAAGTAGGTCTTGGAGAATGACCATGGACTATCATAAACTTAAGCAACTGGTGACTGCAATTTCAGTTGCTTTCCTGATTGTAGTACCTCTACTGGAGAAAATCAACATTATTCCTGCTACAGTATATGTAACTATTGACTGGACAAATGTCTTTTTAACCAAAATTTGTAAGGACTATCAGAAGCAATTCACTTTGAGAAAAAACAGTGTACTGTGACAGTGTTGCCTAAGAGTTATTTCAATTTTCGTTCTTTGCCATAATATATTCTGCAGAAATCGTAAATGTCTTGAGGTTCCACAAACATTATATTGATCCAATAAATTGATAAAATTATGTAAATTATGAGAAAAGAGTAGCAAGCAATATAAATGTCTTAGTAAGACCTATGCAAACTGCAGGATGGAAAGTAAATCCCATAAAAATTTGGGGCCTGCAACCAAAAAGAAGTTTCTAAAGATTTAGTAGTATTGACAATGTTGAGATATCCCAGCAATATGAAAGACAAGTTGTTACACTCTATGTTACGTATCATGTATAGGAATCACAATGGTTGGAAGAACTTTTTGGATTCTGGAGGCAATGTACCACCTTTGAGTGTTTCAATTTGACTTATATAAAGATCACCGATAAAGCTGCCAGTTTCGAGTGGGGACCTGAGTAAGACAATACTTTATAGCAAGTTTCTGCTGCAGCACAAAACACCCTACTGGCCCTTATGAGTCAGGAAATTTAATTATATCTGAAATGTTCATTGCAAATAGGTTGCTACAGAACCCTCTGGAAGGAACTAATTGGAAAAATCATAGTACATAACTCTAGGACTTTGGAGCTAATCTATGTCATCTTCTTCAGACAAGTTATTTCCTTTCGATAAATAGAATCGGGTCTACTAATAAGCTTTGGTAGATAGCAGACACCCAATTATGAGACACTGGCTGACCAAGCAACTTGACCTTTGCATCATGAAATTCTCTAAGTTAACAGTACTATGTGCTGTGAACCTGGTTATACACTTGGTTCCAAAAGAAAATTGTCCCTAAATAAGAAGATATAGAATTTCACAGAATGGTTAGTTGGAATCTTGGAAGAAAAAAAGATTAGAATATATGGACAAAAAGCTGTGGGGAGGAATCATGTGAATTGACATGTGAGAGTAACAAAGTGTGAGGAATTTTTAGTTGCATATTAATTTTCAAAAGAGACCTTCATCATAGATGCACTAAAAACAACAACAAAAGAACAACAAGTAGACAAACTAACTCAACCTGTTAATATTAATCAGCTTTTGTCTTTTTGCCCCGTCTTTGCCTGCATTGTACCAGTGTTGGTAAAATGAAAACATAAATACAGCAATGATGAAGGGATGAAGGGCAAATAATATGCAGAGGCTCCAGCACATGGAATCCCCATCACCAACAATTATCTTTGCTCTGGCTGCTACTGAATATTAAATCTATCAGCAGAAGAAACATTAAGCCCCAATACAACACTATTACTTGAAGCAACCGATGAGTCACTCATCAGCAAATTAATTATTTTAGAGCCCTTCTGTAAAGCATAGCTAATAATATTGACTGGAATTAATACAAATTTAAACTATGGAAATTTAATTGATTATTATGTTTATTATTTTGCTTACAAGGCAGTAGCCATCGCTAACATTCAAGGGCTTAAAATGCATTTGATATGCTTTCAAAAAACACTGATTAACATAAGCTGCATAACAAGAAGTCCACTTGTTACCAAAAGAAATGTTGAATGGGTGAATGTATTGGTCTTATCATTGTACCCAGAAAGTGCCTGGCTGATAAAGCATTGAAATAGCCATTTCTTATGTGCAGCTTAGGCGCTAGCTTGGGTTTATGCACTGGAGTGAGGGGATGTCCATCATATCAAAAAATGTGACATAAAGTCTAAATCAAAGGGCATGATACGATGTTGCGTCTTAAGTTGGCAGAATATTATCATTTGGGAAATGAGAGATAGAAATAAAATTATTCTCACCATCACTTCCAGTAATTTAGTTGAAAAAAATGTGTTCTCCATACTTATATATAATGGCTTTATAGTTCTAGAGTTCCTCCTTCCCAATGGAGGAATGCTTATACATGGCCATATTATGAATTCTATTAAACTTCAAGTTAAAACTGTGACCCATTCACTCTTATCTCCATTTTTACCAAGAAATCAGGAGTCAAGGAAAAAAGTTGCAATCTTGGCATAGGTAATTATTTCCAATTATCAAGAGGTTGCAGAGTTGTTCTAATGTATTGTGTACAGAATTTGTCATTTCAACACCATGATTATTTCATAGAGTAACTGTTGGTACTTTTTATAGAGCTTAGACAGTAGCATAAATTAAAATTTATGAATGTGGAATCTTAAGTTCCTAATTTTGATGGTAAATTGACAATGTAGCAGTGAAGAGGTAAGAGGGCTATAATAACTAGGGACTTAGACACCATTTCATTAATTCTGATTCGCCCCACCAGATAAGCAACCTAGAGTAGAGCTGCGAGACAAATGTGAATGGATCATAAGATGGATGGTAAAAGAAGGAGGTGTTGAGTATCAGATAATGAGTCAAAACCAAATGCAGTCTTGGGAGCTATAGTTGTCCCACTACTTTTTCTGAGATAAGATTCCCAGGAAAGGAAATAAACTAGAATCCTTAAGTAGTCATTACTAAACAAGGATAAACTTTTTCAATAAGTAAATGAATTTTAGCAACTCAAAAGGATTTTAGTTAACATCGTGGTAAGCCACCAAGATATGGCTTCAGGATGAAAGCATCTGTTCTTCCATTTCCTGGAAGTGTAGACTGCTTATTGTTCACATCGGAGTCTCTCTTCAGGAATTGTCTCCAGTCAAAGAGAGTTTGGAAACATCACTCTTCCTGGGATCAGACCAATCTTAACACTGGTGGCTGTGTAGTTATGAAGTTCATGTTCTTGCCTTAATTTGGACAACTCTACTAACTCTAGAAACTTCCATGTTATTAGACAGATACATGATAGCTCAATCTCTGTCTCACTCTCTTGCTCTTTCTCTGATTTGTTCTTCTTATTTACCATCAGTGTAGTTTTTAAGAACAATCCCTAATAAACTTTTCACATACAAACTCCATTTTGGAGTCTGTTGTTTGGAAAAATCTATCTTGGAATTGTGGCTCATACGATCTCACTGCTTCCACAAATCAGAAGTCCAAGTACAGGTTACTGAGTCTTCTCAGGCTTTAGTTAAGTTGCTGGCCAGGGCTGTAATCGGATCTGAGGTTTTTAGTTATCTTTCAAGCTCCTGATTGTTGGCAGAATTCAGTTCTTTGTGTTGTAAAAGAGCTTTACTTTTGTTACTTGTCAGTCAATGATACCTCTCAGCTTATGGAAGATCATATCAGATGATTGCCACATGACCCCTTTCATAAGTTCTCTTTCACTGTGATGGCTTACTTACTCAAGGTCAAGAGATCAAAATAATTCCTCTGATGGTGTATCTTTTTTAAGTGCTCTCCTGATTAGGCAAAGCCCACTCAGGAAAATCTTCCTTCTCATTCACTCAAGGCAACTAATTAATTAAAAAACACTCATGGGAGAAATATCCCAACATAGTCATAGTTTCTTTTTTTATATACTCAAGGTGCAGGGAGTGTTTTACACAAAGGGAGAGTAATAAAAGTATGTATCTTGGGTGCCAACATTCTGCCTGCCACAATATTTATTTATTTTCCCTTTATCTGATTATGTGATTTTGAAAATGTTGTCCACAATAAGTTAAAGGATATTACATTTCACAAATGAACCATAGAGTGCAAATGGAATGAAAGTGTTCAACCACTGTTATTGCCATAATTGAACTGTCAGTAAATTTCTCTGAGAAAGAAATAAAGTAATGGAGAGTAAGAGTGAAGAAGAAAGTAAACAAAGGTAAAGGGGAAAGGGAGGAGAGAAAAAAAAAAGAAACAAAAACTATTAGACTGAGTTATCTTCTGTAATGCTGTCAGAAAGTTTATTACTTTCCGAGATTGCTTACACTAGAAAGACCAAAAGCTGGAAGTGGTAACATTTAAGTTTCCAGAAGCAATTTATGATATAGTATAATGTGTCATCCTTACCATTTTCATGGTTAATTTTGCAATGTAACAACTGGAGGAAATAAACTCAAAAAATTTACTTTCTCTCTTGGTCCCTGCAGTTTATTCTTTACCATAGCATAGGAGTGATTTGCCAAGTGAATGAGTTCTGCAAAAGAAATTGTGCATGCTCCAATTGTCTGTTCTGGAAACTTCTTTTGAAATTTACCATCAGAGAGGACATCACCCTACTCTGATGTCCAGCCCATGAAGGTTTTTGTGTGGGAAGCCCATGGTTGTCCACTTCTCACTAGTTCTGAATTTGGAAAATACAGACAAAAATACTGATCACTGGCTCCCTAAATTATCAAAAACCATTAAAAAAGCATTTAGTGCATGTGCATATATAATTATAAAGGCCAAGTAGAAAATTCCTAGAAGATCAAGTCCTCATGCTTTATAATTTTGAGAAAGGTTAATAGCTTTAAAATGTTGTGTCTTTCAATTTCTGAATTCTGTACAATTATTAAAGGATGCATTTTAATCTTTTAATAGTTTTTTTTTTTTTTTTTCAACTTTGTTAGTTATGCATGCTTTGCATCTGTTTCCACAGATGTTAACCACTGTGTCCTCAGATTGCTTTCCTGGACTGCATTTTTAAAAATTATTTTTCTGGTTCCTCATTAGTACTCTAATTTTGTGTCATGGAGTAAATTTCTACTTCTGAACTGATGATATGCTAATTTGCCTGAAACATAATTTCCAAAGTCCTAAGACTTTTGTTCAATGTCATATTTACTGTAAGGCATCAAAGTTTGACTATCAGTTAAATGATTATCTGTTAATATTGGATAAACTAGTTGCTTTTAGAAGTTTTTTGACATAGTTCCTATATCTACATCCTAATTCTATCATATCCTCATTCATAGAGAATAGCACATTGATATTCCCACTTTGTTAACTGCATTATTATTTATAGAATTCTATTATAACTGTTCATAAAAGTAACACTAGGTACAATGATAAAGGTGACATAACTATTATTGTGCCTACAGAATTGAATATATGGTTAATGCATGGCTATTATAAATTTATATTTTAAAGCTATTTCATATTATTTTTGAATATTTCCAAAGTCTTATCATTACATCAGTTTTTAACAACATTCTAAGTAGCACTGCTTTTTAGAAATTAGTATTTCAAGGCAAAATTTTAATTATCATCTAGGCTTAGAAAGCGAACCTAATATGGTTTCATACATTTCTCTCTGTTGTCTCATCTGGCTTCACTGATTTATTGATTAAAACACTTGATAGTCTTTGATCTCTTACAACCTCAGTTTATTTGTGCTATATGGTTGATTACTTTTTCTCATCAAAGAGCTGCAGATAGGCATGGCGTACTTGTAATATATATAATTCCAAATGAAAGTATAATGTGAAATTTATAAATAACCTAATAAATATCTTAAAATTTATCATGCTTTATGATATGTGGGTAGTTTACAATTCTAAAATATTTGTTTGCATTTAGTAAATTTAATGAAAATTAGGAATTTACTGCATTAATGTACCATTCATTCAACAAATATTTTAACTGTATGTATGATGCTAAAACTGAGGTAAATTACAATACTACATTTCAAAAGTTTTTATATCAAGTGATTTATTCATCATGCTTACTTTATGAAGATGTATGCTGGCCAGGCACGTGGCTCACGCCTCATCCCAGTACTTTGGGAGGCCGAGGCGGGTGGATCACCTGAGGTTGGGAGTTTGAGACCAGCCTGACCAACTTGGAAAAAACCCTGTCTATACTAAAAATACAGAAATTAGCCAGGCATGGTGGTGCCTGTAATCCCAGCTACTCAGGAGGTTGAGGCAGGAGAATCGCTTGATCCCGGCAGGCGAAGGTTGCAGTGAGTCGAGATCATGCCATTGCACTACAGCCTGGGCAACAAGAGCTAAACTCTGTCTCAAAAAATAAATAAATAAATAAATAAAATAAATATAAAGATATATGCTCTAACGAACTGTTGTTACTATTTCTAGGTTAAATAATCGTAACGCTTTTACTGCATTAAAAAATTACAATTTATATAAAACTCACAATGCTGGAGTCTATGGCACACTACTTTTGTTGATTCTCATCAAAAGCCCATTCATTCATTAATGAATATTCATTCAACAAATATGAAGTTTTGTTCTGTGCAATGTATCCCACTAGACATAAAGATACAACAGTGAACTACATAGCTGTGCTACTTAATTTCATGACATTTCAAGTAGCTAATAAAAAAAACTATATTTTACAAATGTGGAACCTTGAGTTTGTACTGTTAAACCCATGTGTTCAATCTCCAAATCGAATACATTCTTTCTTATAATTTTATTTTGTTGGCACTCCTAGTTCTATTGAGCAGACCGGGCCAATTGAGTATGTAATGCTAACAATAAAACTGTTATTTATTCTTCATTTTGTCCCTGAGTCCACTTCTCTATAAAGATATTCAGAATATTTGCTTGTTTTTAATACATTTAGTCTATGCCTATACTTTATACTGCTATAGCCTTGCTTATTAATTTACCCAGAAGTTTTTACATAGATATGTATCTGGTATGCCTCTCTTTTCCTGCATTAAGACTCAGTACCTACCTCTCCCAGAAAACACACTTCTTCAATCCCCTGACATCACATAAATAGCTATTTCTCTGTCCAAATAGGTAAAATCTACTTTGACTTATTTTTTCTCAACTTTTGTGGATATTTTCTTTACATTTTTTAATCTGCCTTCAAGAAATGACTTATAGTGTACTAATCAAGAAATAAGGCTTTTAAGGGGAAAAATAATTATAGGTAGTTATGGGAAAATTTATATCCAAATGTATCTTTTCACTTTTTTAACATATTTTTATTCATGTGGGTTACTGATTGTCAACTTACCATATGAAATCTTAGCATATAAAAACTCTTAATCTTTATGTGTATATTTATTTTATTTTCCTATTGTATTCATTTCAGAATATGAGCTCCAATGTAGTTACGGCTTCAGTTATTTTCTCAAGAAAAGTTTTCCATAATTCCTAATTCCATTTCATATCCTACAGTCAAACCATTGGGGATGTATATAGGAATCAAAATCATTTTCTGTATATTCAGAGACAAACTCATAATTGTACCTTCTACGATTATTTTCATATCAACTTCCTCTTTGCCAATACATTTTCATTTTTTCTATTTTGACTATTTGTTCTCATTCATGTTTGCATAATACTCAGCACCAACACTTGTCATTTCTTTCTTTATGTGTTTCACCTCATTTATAGCCATGTGTGAACGTAGAATAAACAATGGATGTTCTACTTTACTAGACATATTTAATTCTAAAAATACAAGTACATTTCCCCTTTCATAATTTGAATAGTTATATTATTTGCTCATTAAATCAAATTCTTATTTTAAAGATAATTTTAAGTAGTTGATAACTTGGTTATTAAAAAGACAGGAGAAAAATTAATAAATAATATTTTAAATTTACAGCATTAGATTGTTCTGATAAGAAAAAAAACTTACAAAGGTAGAGATAAAAAACAACGTAATTATTTTCTTTCTCCTAACTTGAAGATTTTAAATATTTGCTTATGATTATCTAAATATCGTGTCTAATATCCCTATAATGAATTTAAATTAATAAGTTCTCTTGTATTGTTTTTGGTCACATTAATAAATACTGGAATAATAGGAAAAATTCATTAATCTCTTGGATTTACTTAATAAGATGTCAGCGATCTTGTGATCCTCAGATTTTCTAGGTTGTATTTTGGAAATTTACTTGTAAGTTCAGTCACTGCTTACAGAAAGGAGAAAATACAAAACTTCGAGCCTGATTCCTCTGAAGAATAATGTTTAATATCTGTTTAAAATAATAAAGAAGATGTAAACAAGAACATTATAATTTTTGAACAAAATAAATATTTCAATAAGATAGTGAAGATTAGCATTCATCCTTGGTTAGCTGAATACATCCTTCCTTTTTTATAGCAACACCATGGATAATTTTTAATTTGTAGATATAAAACAAAATCTACAATCTAAATGGAAAGATAAAGTGGTTTGCTTAGTAACATGAAACATTGACTATAGGTAGCATTTTACATCTATAATCTATAAGTTATTCATCTGAAATTTACAATTATGAATATAGTACTAACTGAACTTGAAAATCATTGCTAATTCTGTGTGTATGTTGTATGTATGCATTTATGCACATCCACAATTGCACAGACCTGTGTACAAGAGTGTTCCGGTTCAAAACATTTCCTGAAGGAGATTAAGAGCACAACTGAAAGAGAGTAAAACAAAGTGGATATGGATCTTTACCCCAAGCTGGTAAAGGAAAAAAGAATCTTGTCTTTGATTTTCAAGGTCTAGTGTGGAATCTACTATTCAAGTTCTCAAATATCTATTAGGTATTAGACCACAGTGAATAATTATACGTTAATTAAAAAATGGTATTACCTGAATGGTTGTGTCCCCTTACAATGTATATGTTGAAATTCTAACCCCTAGCTGGTGATATTAGGAGGTCAGGCTTTGAGGAAGTGATTAGGTCATGAAGGCAGAGCCCATTCTAATGGGATTAATGCCCTTATACAAGAGGCCTAAGGGATCTTACTTGCTCCTTTTCACTATGTCAGGACACAGTGAGAAGGTCTCATTTCTGAACCAGGAAACAAATCCTAACCAGACATATTGATCATGGACTTCCCAGGCTTCTGAACTGTGAGAATATTAGCAAAAACGAAAGTTATGAAAACACATGGTAGTACATAGAGGTACTCTTGGAAAAAATATATTAACATTATTTTCTGTTTATCATTTCATACTTTGTTATAATCTTAGATAATATAAACATATGGACATCTTTTGTAATATAACTTGACCATGTTGTGTAGATAAAGTTATAGTAGTAAACTAATTTTATCATTAAAAAGTAAATCTAAGTTTAACTTCTTAAAAATTGATGTTATATGTAAATATATGGAAGTTTATAAACTTGCATGTATTTAGTACTTAAAATACAGTTTACACATGTCATTATGTACATATTAGATTACATGTTTCTGCAAAATAAAAAACATGTAATATTCTATTATTTTATAATAATGACATAATTTAGTTTACAAATGAAAATTTTACAATACACATTCTGAACTACATAGGATCTTCTATCAACAATAATGCAAAATGTGCTTATTATCTCATTAATCCTTAAACTGATGTATTAATATTTATTCAATCCCCTTCTTTTAGAAATTCTTAAATTAAAGGTATATTACATTGTCAGCTGGGTGTTGTGGCTCATGCCTGTAATCCCAGCACTTTGGGCGGCCAAGGCAGGAGGATCACTTGAGGTTAGGAGTTCGAGACCAGCCTGGGCAACATGGCCGAACCCCCTTCTCTACTAAAAATACAAAAATTAACTGGGCGTGGTGGCACATGACTATATTCCCAGCTACTTGGGATCCCAGCTGAGGCTGGAGAATTGCTTGAACCCAGGAGGCGAAGGTTGCAGTAAGCCAATATCACACCACTGCACTCCACTCTGGGGGACAGAGTGAGACTCTGTCTCAAAAAAAAAAAAAAAAAAAGTCAAGTTTGAAAATGTTAATTGACTTACAAAGTCAAATAAAAATATTTTGATTATATATTAAAATCTTCAGTTAAAGGCATTTGAGGAAGATAAGGAATTAATTAAAAGAATTAGAAATATTTCAAAAGCAGGGTACTTTCAGAAATAAATTATTGTAATAGTCATAGATAATATTCTCTGATTTTTATGGTAATCATATAAGCAATTCACTTGTCTTCCTTTTAATTCTATGTCTATACACTTTACTCCTCATGGCAATTTAAAATAGAGACCAAACCTGCTTTTATTCATAATGTGAATGAATGCTTTTCAAAATCACTACACCACACAAAAGTTATGAATGACTGACAAATAATTATGAATTTGACACCATTTTATTACACAAAATGTTATAGTGTATCCTGAAATTGTTACCATGAAAGGTGATTTAGAGCCTTTATTCTCTTATTGTTTATAGGAAAAAATCTAATTCTTAATGTACTTATGTCAGTTTTTAAAAATAACGAATAAATTGAACATTAATGAAAACACATAACTCATGTCTAAATTGTCAATATTGAAAAACATTTTTAATGATTTAAGTACATGTTTACTCCATTCTTATACTAAAAAAAGTTTTCATTATCATGTTTTTATTAAAATAATTCTTATGTATTAAAATTATTTAATGATCTTTATGACTTCAATGTACTTCTATTTTTTAAAATGGTAAAGAAGTATATTAGTTTATATATATGGTGTTCTAGATTTGTTGGATTAGAATTAAAACACTACGATCATCAGATTCTCTTTCAATAATCCTTGAAATAAGGCATTCAATGTTTTATAATTAAGACTTATCTATTTTCCAAAAAATTATGAATTATCGATGTCTGAATTTATATCAATTTTAATATAGAACTAGCAGAAATATACTTTATTAAGTATAATAAAATATTTTAACAACAGTTTTGACATTTAGTTGGTAATTTGATATAACAAAAAAGTAATCAAGAAATACATAAAAGTAATTTCAAATTCCCAGAGAGATTTGGAAAGATCAATTACTCACAAAAGACAATAAAAGGTAAATTGAAGGAACAAATGGGAAATAAAACTATTTAATATTATATGTTAAAATCCTGCAAATTATTATAGTTATAAAATCACTAAGAGCGTAGTATGATATACTAGTTACAATTAAAAGTTGAAGAGATACATTGTATTTTATCTCTCTGGGGTTCAACTTTGATTTTTAAAAACTGACTCAGAAGAGCAAAGTTTTTTTGCAATTTTGCTTTCTCGGTTGTCCTAAATAAATATCTTCTTTATTGTATACCTGAAATTTGCTTGCAGAGTAGATCTTAAGTGTTCTCACCACAAAAAAATTGTGATTTTGTAAGGAGATGGATATGTTAATTAACTTGACTGTAGTAATCATTCACCATGTATATGCATATCAAAGTAGCATACCATATGCCTTAAATATATATAATTTCCACTAAAAAAGAAAGAAAAAATGTTCAGAGATAGTTTATTCAAAGAAAAGTGTATTTATCAAGATATAAAACATGCAGATAAATACGTCCAAGAAATCTATAAACAAAGTGTTTAGTCAAGCTAAAATGTATGGCAAGTTATTGCTTTACTTGGCTTAAATCAGAAAGTCTTAATAGATTTCAAGAAATCTTATTTTGAAAATAAAAAGATTATATAACATAAATGCTTTAAGCCACTGGAATATTTTACATTATTTTTCAGTTGTAGGTTGTTTTAAATGACAGTTTTATTGAGAAATAATTATCCCAACATAAAATCTATACTTTCAAATGTACAATTCAATTTTGAAAATATATTCAAAGAGTTGTGTAACCTTCATCACTATATCACTATATAAAAAATTTAACACCTGAAAGAGAAACCCTATACTTATTAGTAGTTACTCCTAATTTCCCCCTGTACCCATGCCACGAAAATCACTAATCTACTTTCTGTTTCTATGGATTTTTCTATTGTGGACATTTAAATGTAATCATATAATGTGAGGCATTTTGTGCCTAGATTATTTCCCTTAGCATAACAACATAATTTAGTTTTAGTTTAATTTAGTTTAAGGTATGGCTACGTTATAGCATGCATATTTCATTCATTTTAATAGATAGAATGTTCCATTGTATGGACATATGATGCTTTATGCATAAGTCAGTTTAAAGATATTTGTGTTACTTACACTTTTTGACTATTACGAAGTGTGTACATTTTTCTTAGGTGTATGTCCAGGGGTGGAATTGCAGGGTCATATGGGAAATCTGTGATTAACTTTCATAGAATTTTCAGTTTTTCAAAGTGGCTGCATATATCACAATCTAGCAGTGTATGATGGATTCTATTTCTATAAATTCTCCTCTACATTTTATTGTTTGTTTGATTTGTTTTAGCCATCCTAGTGTGTGTGAAGTGGTATTTCATTGTGATTTTGATAGCGATATTGAGCTTATTTTCATGGGCTAATGTGCCATTTGTTTGTCTTCTTTGGAATGATGTCTATTATTGACATTTAATTGGCAATTTTATTTAACAAAAAACTAAACAAGTCATTTACCTTTCAGGTCATTTACCCAAAAATTGCTGTTGTTTAAGAATTACATACTTTGGAGTTAAATACCTTTGAAAACATACCTTGTAAATATCCTATGCTTTGAGCCACCTTTTGATTGTGTAGACTTTTCCTATAAAGCACAAAAGCTGTTTTTTTGGTTTTTTGTTTTTTGTTTTTTGTTTTTTTAATTTTGGTTATGCCCATTTACTTATTTTTTTTTTTTTGTCACTTGTACTTTTGATGGAATACCTAAAAAAAACCATTGCTTAATTCAAAGTCATGAAGATTCACTTTTTTTAAAAAGCGTTTTTTAGTCTTAACTCTTATACTCAGGTCAGTGTTTAACTTTCAGGTGATTTTTTTTTATATTGTGTGATATACACTGCACATTAGTCTTTTGCTTGTGGATACTAGATTGTCCCATGACGGTTTGTACAAGATTTGTGCACTGTGTATTAAAAAGTATCATATAAATAAATTGGAGAAAACAGAAATAAATGAAAAAACTCACAAGATTAATGGATTGGAAAAATTGATATCATTAAGATGGCAATACTTCTCTAATTGATCTACAAAGTTAAAGCAATTTATACCAAACTCTAAGATATTTTTGCAGAAACTGATAAATTAGTCACAAATTAGGAAACTCAGGGAACATTGAATATCAAAAATTGACCAAATAACCCTTTAATAAACAAAATTAGAGCACTCACACTTCCCCATTTCAGAAATTTCAGAATTTACTTTAGGGTTACACTAATGAGGATAGTACGGCACTGATATTTGGATGGATATATAGAACAATAGAATAGAATTATGATTCTGTTTCTTTTTAGGTCACTTTTAGCACTAGGTATCTTGGTATAGGTTATTCATATCTTTTAGGTTACCTAATTTGTTAATATAAAATTGTTCATAAAAATACTGTATAACTTTTTCTTATATCTGTGATGTCAGTAGTGATGCCTTCTGTTTTAATCCTGATTTTATTAATTTAAGTCTTCCTTTTTTCTTGATCAGTCCAGCTAAATATTTATTAATTTTCTTGATTTTCCAAGAAATAAAATTTTATTGAGTTTTTCTATTATGTATTACTTTCACTTTTATTTTCATGCTTGTATTTATACTTTCTTTTTTTCTTGCTTTTTTTTTTTTCTAGTTTCTTAAGTAGGAATAGTAGAAAGCCACATTTCTTATCATCATTTTAGCTCTATTCTTTAAGTTTTGGTGCACTGTGGTTGTATTCTCATTTATCTCAAAGTATTTTTGAATTTTACTAGTGATTTCTTCTTTGACTCATTTGTTACTTAGCAGTATGTCAATTTGTACATTTTTATGAATTTCCAAATGTCTATCTATAATTGATGTCCAATTTCATTTCACAGTGGTTCAAGAATATACTTCATATGTTAATCCTTTACAATTTTTAATTTATTGTGGCCCTTTCTAATGATTTAACATATGGTGTATGGAGAATGTTTCCTGTGCCCGTCAGTGAATGTTTATTTCTTTTTTATTGACCGAAACAAAATAAGCCCATTCAGTTTCATTGGTTTATATTGTATCTTAATCTATTTGTGTTTCTGTAAAAGAATATCTGAGACTGGGTGATTTAGAAATAAAAGAGGTTTATTTTGCTCACAGTTATATAGGCTGTACAAGAAGGATGGTGATGGCATCTGAATCTGGTGAGAGACTCAGGCTGTTTCTACTCATGGCAGAAGGTGAAAGGGAGCCAGTGTGGGCAAATCAAATGGCAAAAGATGAAACAAGAGCGAGAGAGTGGAGATGCCAGACTCTTTTTAACAATTGGCTCTCAAGAGACCTAGCAGAATGAGAGCTCACTCACTCCCACCCCAACAAGGAAGGAATTAATCTATAAGAATCCAACCCCTCATAACTCAAACACCTCCCATTAGGCCCCATCTCCAACCTTGAGGAATCAAATTTCAACATGAGCTTTGGGAAAACAAACATCCAAAATAGAACATACTGCTTTTCAAATCTTGTTTTTCCTCTTTTCTTCTGCCTAGTAATTTTTTAAAGTGCATTATTTAAGCCTCTGTTATGGTTTGGCTGTGTTCTCACCCAAATCTCATCTTGAATTGTACTCCCATAATTTCCACAGGTTGTGAGAGAGCGTTGGTGGGAGATAATTTGAATCATGGGGAGGGGGTTCCGCCATATCGTTCTTGTGGTAGTGAATAAGTCTCACGAGATCTGATGGTTTTATCAGGGGTTTTTGCTTTTGCATCTTCCTCACTTGCCGCTGCCATGTAAGAAGTGCCTTTTACCTCCCACCATGTTTCTGAGGCCTCCCCAGCCATGTGGAACTTTAAATCCAATTAAATCTCTTTTTCTTCTGAGTCTCAGATATGTTTTTAGTAGTAGTGTGAAAACGGATTAATACAGCCTCCAACTATTACTGTCAAAATGTTTATTTCTCCGATCAATTCTGTCAGTTTTTGCTTCATGTATTGTAAGCTACTTGTGCTAAGTGCATATATGTTCATAATTTTAAATTATAAAATCCTAGTGAATAGACTCCTTGTGATTTGACACGTTCATCATTTTAAATTTCCTTCTTGGTCTCTAAAACGATAAAACAATGTTTTTCTTAAATGCTACCTTTTTTCCTGATATCACCATTATTTCTCCAGCTCTCTTTGTTTATGTTCCATGGTCTATGGTTTTTCAGTTCTTTCATTTTTAACCTATTGAATCTAAAGTTTGTCTCTAGCAGAAAACATATACTTGGCTTACGTTTTTATTTTTTCTGATTTTTGTAATCCTTATCTTTCAATTGAAATGTTTCATTCAATTACATTTACCATAACTATTATTTTGCTATTTGGTTTTTGTATGTCTGATGTATTTTGGAGTGTTATTCCTCCATTACTTCTTTTTCTTGTTTTAATCAAATTTTTTCTAAAATACCATTTTAATTTCCTTCTTTTTTTTTTTCTACATTTTTGTGAGATATTTATTAGTGGCTTTCCTGATAATTAAAATTACCAACTTAGTTTAATACAATTTCAATTAACACCAACTTAATTTCAAATTATACAAAAAATTACAGTACTATGGCTCTATGTCCTCTTCTATCATATCATTGTCATGTGAATTATATATTTATGCATTATCAATCCTTCAACTTAGTTTTATACTTGCTACTTTATTATTTTTTAATACAAATAGCAAGAAAAATTAGTTACAAACAAAAATGCATTAATGCAGTCTTTTATATTTATCTGTGTAATTATACTTACCAATGCTGTTTATGTTTTCATAAAAATTAGAGTTATAGTCTACTGTCCTTTCATTTCAGGAAAAACTGCTTTTAGTATTTCTTGTAGGATGGGTCTTCTAGTGATAGAATCTCTGGGTTTTGTTTATATGGAAATCTTTCTCGCTCTCTCGTTTGTGTGTGTGTGTGTGTGTGTGTGTGTGTGTGTGTGTGATTTTTAAGGATAGTATCAACGAATGAAGAATTACTGGTTGACAGTCTTTCATCATATGGATTATGTCATCCACTGCATTAGAAAACTGACTTCTGCGGTTTCTAAAGAAAATTTAACTGATGATCTAATTGATAATCTCTTTTACATGATGAGTTGCTTTTTCTCATACTCTGTTCAAGTTTTTCTTTTAGTATTGGTATTTGGCAGCTGACTGTGATCTATGCATATATGGATCTGCTTGCATTAATCCTATTTGGGGTATCTGGAACTTCTTTGGTGTACAAAGTAATGTTTTTTTTGTTTTTTTGTTTTTTTAATTTGTTAAGATGTACTGTTATTTTTTTCAAATATTCTTTATCACCCTTTCTCTCTATCCTCTCCTTCAAAAATTCCTATGATGCCTATGTTAGAACTATTGTTGGTGTCCCAAAGTTCTTGGGCTTCTGTTTTATTATTATTATTCATTATTTTTTTCGTTCTCTCCTGTGCATTGAACAAAGTCAATGGACCCGTTTTGAATATACTGATTCTCTGTTATGTCAATTAGAGTATGCTGTTGGGCCTTTTTTTCAGTTATTTTACTTTTGATTTACAATATTTTTATTTATTTCATTTTTATAACTTCTATCTCTTGATGTTCTGTGTTTGGACAGAAATTATTTTCATGTTGTTCTTCATTCCTTAGTCATAGTTTCCTTTCTTACGTATATTTTAATAACTGATTTAAAGAAGTTCTTTTGTATTCCCAACACCTGGCCTTTCTTATAGACTTTTTCTATTCATTTTTTTTTTTTCTTAAATGTTAGTTATAGTTTCCTATTTTTTTCACATCTTGGAAGTTTTTGCTGAAAATTTTCATTTTAAATAATATATTGTGGCAATTCAGGAAATCAGATCTTGCTCCATGCACCTTTAGGTTAAAAGACACTTAAAATTCTTGAACCAATGAGTTTCTCAGTGTTTGCCAAAGGTGTGTGTGTGTGTGTGCCTGTGCCTGCATAAATGTGTGTGTGTGTACACATGTGTGTGTATGTGTGCGTGTGAGTCTGCGTTCTGAAAATTAAAATTTTGGCAATCATTTGTGTCCTCATTATGACAAAGAGTTTTTGTTTGGCAAAACTTTAGTTAGGTTTCTGAAACTTCTAGGCTCATCTGTGTTCTTCTTTGTAAAATTCAGTTTTAGCAAAGAACCCTGCTAAGTCAGTTATCAGGACTCCCCAAACTTTATATCTGATCATCCTCAATATCTCATCAGATTCCTCATTTTCCACCATCTTTTAGATGATATTTGATCACCAGGCCTGTCTTCAGCAAGAATCCCCATAAGTCAGTTTAGCCAGAATCTTCTTTATTGCTGATATTTCTTCTTAGTAATTTTCTCTTCACTGTGGTACTTGGCTATAAATTTCCACTTACCAATGCTGTGTTTAAAGTTGAGCCCAATCTCTTTTTCCCACTGCAAAACTCCATTGCAGTAGTCCCTATATCCATTGCAAATATTTAACAAGGATCAATGGATAATTATTTTTTAACAATTGCTTTTGTGGAGGACCATATTTTTCTTACTTTGCTATTCCTGAAATGTTTCCAGCCTCAAAATTTAAGAAACATTTAATAGATATTCATAAGTTTAAGAAAATGCTCAAATGTTTCATATGTCATAATGAACTTATCTTGGAGAGGATTCACAGGAAGAATATATTACTAAGATGATGAATTGTTCATTATTATTATAAGAGTGTAGTAACGTGTTCATTGTGTACAGCAATGATCTACAACCAAGTCATTATATAGAGCACAGTAGTGAATAATTTAGATTATCTATGAATCTGGGTATCTCAAATAGCTTTTAATCTCTAAGTATTTGCCAAAATATTTTCTGAAGTATTATAAAACTGGTGATGTAATGAAAATGGCAGCTGGTTAAATAAAAAAAAATTACCCAACGTCTTTACTTTGTGGAAAATAAACAGTATAAGACAAATGCTCGAGCATTTTCCTGGATTGGTTATAACAATATTTTGAAGACAATGAACCAAACCAACAATAACGAGAAAATATTTGGAATCCAAAATAATAGAGAGTGCTACACCAGGGAGAAAAATATTCATGCAATAGAAGTTAATGTTCTTCATTAAACAACAATGGTCTTCATAACTAAAAATTAGTTTAACACATAAATAATTTAATGCTTTTATTTAGAAATCAATTTTGAGTTCCTCCTTTTGTAAAGCACTTTACTTATCCACATACCCTACTCTGGAGGATTGCTTATTCTGCATGAAAATCAATTGTGAAAGCAAAAACAATAACTGAAATTCAAGTAACAAGTAATTAATTCAGTTGGCTTCTTAAAGCCTTAAAAAATAAATAGAAATTCCTTAAAAAATAAATAGAATTTTCCCAAGCAAATTATTGGGAGAATATTGAGAAAGAGTACATTGTAATCAAAAGCACAGAGATGTAGAAGAACATGGCATGTTGAGGACATATAAAAGATGGTCAAGTGTGAACCTAACCAAAGGCTGTGCTGGAGGAAATAAAGCTAGGGTGGTATGTAATGGCTAAAATATAAAAAGTGTTTGACAAACAAAAATTCTTCCACCTACTTCTCCAATCATGTTTATTATGTATCTGAATTATATAATTTTACACAGAGGCTTATTCTCAAATAATAAAACCTTCAAACTAAGAATATCACATTTACATGTAGAAATGACAAGGAAGGAATCTGGAAGGGATTTTATAGGGCACAATCATAGATATTATCCTATGGTGTGTTACATTTTCTGTAATATGTTTGCATTAATTTTACATAAAAATGGATTCCTTCTGAGATATTGATAAAATCATACCAGGAAAGTCAATAACTAAGGCTTTCTATCTTCAGCATTAATGAAATATTGTTAGTATGTGCTGGCTGCATTTCAAAACAATTCCTTCAAAATACCCCTTTAAATATATTTATGGTTAATTATATACATAAATCTAGAACATAGATTCAATATGAAAAAATAAAATAACAATATGAATTAAATGTTGAGGTGCATATAATTTATTTTTTAGTGGTTTTATATTCTGTGAAACAAATTACCAGAAGTTTGGTAGATTAAAACACAAAAAAAATATTATCTCACATCTTCCATGGGTTAGGCATCTGGTATATTTCAAATGAATCTTCTGTTCAGTGCCTCCATATTGTAAATGTACTAGATATGTCTATATATTATGATGTTTTGACATATTAAAAAGCCTTTCTGCCTGGGGAGAATCTGCCCTTCGAGATTGGTCAGCTCTTAAAGATAACAAGGGTCCCAGCCAGGAGTATGTCTTTGATAATCAAACTAACCAAGCCGAATCCATACATCCCGCATCTGTCCCATATACTCCAGGAGACAATATTCGTCTACTTTACTCATCCTAGGCCCATGTACCTGGACCACCCCTACCACCTAAAACCTGCCCATATGATTCAAAATAGCCAATCTCAAACTCTTCACCCTATGCTGTCTTACCTTTAGCTGGAAAATTCCAATTAAGGTAGTGGCCTAAAACTTCCCCTAGCTCTTGTTTCCTGCCTTCTGTCTCCACCCAGGCATCCTTCCCATATGGCCCTGCATGGCTTGTCTCTAGGGCCTGTGAGTATAACAAACTTTATTTTTTTTCTAAGCCTCTTCTTTGTCTCCTTTTGTGACAACATCTGACTCACCGTCTCATAAAAAATATATATGTAAAACAGTCTCACAAACTGGAATCGTGGTATAAGTTGGTTAGGTCCTCATCTGACAGTACTAGGGAAAGATCTGGTCCATGCTCCCTCAGGTTGTTGGCAGAATTTATTTTCTTGAAACTGCAGGCCTGATACTTCCTTATCTATTATCTGTTAACTGAGTACTACTCTCTATTTCTAGAGACCACCTTCAGGTTCTCGCATGTTATGCCTTCCATAGGTCGTCTCAGAATCTGGCAACTTATATTTTCAGGACCAGTAGCAGAATTTCTCTTATGCTTCAAATCTTCCTCCAAGCGGGACATTGTCCATTTTAAGGATATAACTGATTAGATAAGGCCAACATTTTTATTAACTCAGCTTAACTAGTTTAGGCCAGAACTCTGGGCATGATATTTCATCATATGTCCAGGTTTTGCTAAACTCAAGAGAAGGGTATTATATAGAGGGTCTGCATGAGGGAGAGGAGCATTAAGGACAATCAGAATTTTGCCACTCACATCTCCTATTCTACCCAGATATAACTAATGTTATATCTATCTATCTATCTTCTACCTATCATCTCTCTATCCATCATCTCTTTCTTTCTCTGAATACAGTAGTATTTCTTCATCCTTTATCCATGTGGAATACTTTCCAAGACATCCCAAACTCACAAAAATTCAGCAATTACAGTGAGAAATTGTGGAGTAAATATTGCCTGGAAAAGACTGGCTTTTTCGCTCAAAGTCTTGACCTTTACACACCAATTTAATGACCAATTTGTCACCAAATCAGTCAGTAATAGTGCTTCCTAATAGCAAAGTAGCTTGTAGGAACATGAAGTACCAACATCATTAGGTATCGAAATTTAAAAAAATTAATGAAGGTGTTTAATGAATGAGATACCTTCTGGAGTGTTACTTTATGTTATTTTTTTTGACAGATGTTTCAAATAATCTGGTGCATCTAAGTGCTTTCAATGACAAACTGAAAAATTTATGCCTAAGACCACATTAGTGAACTAAACAAAAATCTCATCGTAAAAATTAAAACTTTGGTTAATTAAAACTAAATATAGAAGAAAATGTCATTTTTTTTTCTGAATCAGAAAGGGTAGCATATTCAAAAAATAAACTTTTAATTATTCAAAAGAATATGATTCCATACACTGATGGTTCAGGATAGACACCAGATATCATAAGTCTTATAACATCAAATGGTATAAAGAAAAAAATACTGGAAACATGTAATAGTATAACTCATCGCTTTCTAAATAGCATAATTACTCTGTAATTACACTTTTATGTAATTATGTTTAATATGTAATTACTCTGTTTTGGTGTTATAGCTTTGAGAGATATAATTAAAGAGATATTTTCATATGTACTGAACTTTGGGGTATATCTTGTGAAAGAAAAAGTGTTTTAAAGCAAATTTTTAGCAAACATAAGTAGATATTGCTGTGTGTTTCCCAGATCCCCGCTTGAGCATGCAGGCACTCAATCCTGGAGCATTACTTCCTATGGACTCAAAACTTCTTACTCTGGAAATTGCCCTTGGTGGAATGAAGCAGCCTCACTCAAGTATATCACCTTCGGGGCATATCACATTCTAGTCAGTGGCTGACAGGAAGTAATAAAGGTAAGAGGTCCCCTTGGCTTAATTGGGACAATTCGGAAAGACCTTCTAGCTGATAGATTTTCTGAAAGTTAGCTGAGGACTATTTACAGATACAACAAAGGTCAACTTGTGGCTCTTTCCATCCTGCTTCCTTCGCTCTGTCATGGATATTGCTGCTAATAGTATTGTTCCATAAACTTTCTGCATGCAAATCTCTTTCTTTGACTTTGTTTCCGGAGCACCTAGCCTTGGAGACAGAATATGTAGAATTAACCTGAGAGAAAATGTAAGAAACTCTGCGAGTAGCTAAAACAATGTTTTCTATAGATCATGAAAGTATATCAGTCCTAGAAAACATATTTCAATTACTTACTTGCATATTTACTTTCACATTTCAGTTATCTTCAGTATAGTGTAGTGGTTGAGGGCTCTGGCTCTGAAGGTAGACTTGGGTGTGAATGCAGAATATACCCCTCACTAAATCTGTACCTAGACATTTGCAGCTTCATAAGAATATGATGGCAAGAGAAATGTATATAAAGCTCTCAGCATAGCACTCAATAAAAATAATAAAAATAACAAAATCCTTGTCAGATACAATTGCTATTATTAATCATTATAATATGAATATAACAAATTATGCATAATTTTAACAATATATTAATGGACATAGAATCTTTCGCAGACTAGACCTATCCTTTTTTCATAATGTATAAGATATTTGCCTAAGACAGTAAATATGCTTTATTTAAAGTTGAAATTTCCATAATTTTGAATTGACCATTTTAATATAGTTTTAATTTGAAAACACTTCTCTGTACTGTTGGGATTAGAAGACATGCATTAAAAGTATTCATGGTAGCAATATACAGGTCTTCTCTTAGCCCTAAATTACAATTAAAGGCTATGCTTTAATAAAAGTTTATTCCTAGTAGGCTTTAATACCAAAATGTAATGTCTCAACTGTTATACATGGCTTGTTTGATAAACTTTTTAGCTTGGATTATAGCATTAAGGCATTAAGCTTTAGTATACTGTAATCTTCCCTTTAATCCAAATAATAAAATATCTGAGTTAAAATCCACAAATAGCAAAGAAGCTTATCCAGAGACAAAAAACTAAGTAAAAGTTTGTAAGAAACAGATCAGTGGCAAGGGAAATTGCTTAGTATAATAAGATGATATATTCACACCCTCAAATGTTTTTGTTTTCCTATTGGTGCCACGAAGAACCAGTTAAAGAGTCAACACTCATCATTACTTTCATTAAGTTTTCAACTCAGTTGAAGAAATGCAGCCCTATTATATTTCTTTAACCAAATTATGACATACTAAGTAAAGCAACAGTACCATTTTCCTCAGCCATCATCACTAACATTGGGGAAACAATTTAGTCATTTATTGGGGTAGTTGTTCTTTGTTATGTATCTCTAGTATTGAACTAGTGTTTGGGAATATTATCAGAGGGTTCTTAAAAGAAACCTCTTCCTGTGCTTGCCTGGGTCAAAGGAGGAGGAGGATGTATACCAGTCTATTTCATTAATGCATTAGTGCAGAACAATAGTAATCAGAAAACACTTCTCAACCCCCAAAGGCCCCTCAGCCTCTTTTCTAATAACTTTGAATCAGAAGTATAAATGAGCAAGGAATTCAACAACTTTACAGTATTTTTGTGATTCTTTATAATGTTTCTTTGTTCTCTTCTTTAAAAAAAGTAAAAGAAGTCCTAAATAAGAATTTTTAAAAATGAGTAAGAGAGTCGGGAGTTGTGGCTCACACCTGTAATCCCAGCAATTTGAGAGGTGGAGGCAGTCGGATCACCTGAGGTCATGAGTTCGAGACTAGCCTGGCTAACATGGTGAAAACCCCTGTAGTAAAAAATACAAAAAAAAAAAAATAGCTGGGCATGGTGGCGGGCTCCTGTAATCCCAGCTACTCCGGATGCTGAGACAGGAGTATCACTTGAACCCAGGAGGCGGGGGTTGCAGTAAGCCGAGATGGCACCACTGCACTCTAGCCTGGGCAACAAGAGTGAAACTCCGTCTCAGTTAAAAAAGAAAAGAAAAAGAAAAGGTGGCTAAGGAAGGGAGATGGAGTGGACAATTTATAAACAAAAACTTCCAAGAAAACCTATAATAAACATGAGCGGCATCTAGTTTACTATCAGGAAATTGCTTATTTTACAGAGACATAGATGAGCACCATCAATGTGTGGGCAAAAAGACCATGCAGAGTAACTCTTCCCTGATTCCTACTGCTTTCAAAGTCCAGCTGTACTACTCAATGCCTCAGAATCCCTCTTCCTATTCAATCCTTTTCCTTTCCCATTAAAAAGACTGAAGAGCAACTTATGTCAAAATAGGAAAAGTCTCAAAATGGCATGCCGTTTTTCAATTAATTTAAATATTACTTGAATTATGATTATTCCTACTTGGTGACAGAAATTGATATTTGTGTTTTAGTCAACAAAACATTTTGATTATTCTGGTTATGCAATAAATTTTCAAAATCATTTCTTTATTTCAATTGAAATGCTTCTGACTGTGAAATAATAAATAATGCATGCAATTTTATAAGTTTAATCACAGTATGACTAGACATCCAGTTGTATTAGAAACATGATTAAAAGTAAATTGTGTTTTATACTGACTGTAAATATTTTACACTTTTCTATTTTTTATTTTTTTCTAAGTTTCTCATCTTATTCTTTTAATCTCTTGTAACACTTTCTAACTTTTTTATTCTGTTCTTTTAATTTCAAACAATATTTTCAAAATTGCATATTTTTAAACATTGTCAAGAAATAAAGGGACAAAAATATGGAAAATGCCACATAAGATGTCCTTATTTCTTCTAAATTGACCATTTAAATTATAATATCTCAATTATAATTAATTAGTAATATATTATTCATATTATAACATACATAAGAAACTGGAGATACATATGCAAATCAAAATGAAATAATTTGAAAAAAATTGAGATTTTAACTGTCATTTTTATAGGTATAAATACTAGTAGAAATAATCATTATTTATTCAATATTTAAATATTCTTGCATGATTTCTGTAATTCTGATGACCCATTATTTGACTGTTACATTAGTTTGCTATAATGTTGGAAATCTCAATGTATCCTGAATAGAAACATATTCACCAGAATCTGAGATTAGTTATTAGTACACTTCGTGCCCTAGCATCCCCTAGATAATGTGAAGAAAATTTATCCAATGTAAATTGGCTTACTTGCAGATTAGGAAATATGAAATACATGATTATATCTACTAAACATTCTGAAACAAATATAAAACGGCGATATTATATATAGATAGATAGATATAAGTGCTGGAGTCTCATGATCAACTCCAAGTTAAGTTCAATGCAGATTGTATTTATCACTTTTTCAATTGTATTTTAATTTGGTGCTTAATTTTTAAAATAAAAACTCTGCATTTTGGTATAAGATGGTAGAAAAGATCTAGCAAAACTTTTCAAAGTGATTATGAAATTAAATAATTTTAATGTTAAGTAAACTATTTATTCCTAGAGCGGCTTTAATATAACAATGATATAGGACTATCTTAATTAAATTAAGTACATTTATTTTATTAAACCAGTGTATTTCAAATTCCTTGAAATTTAGGCTCTGCCATTTGATGTCCATTGGAGTTTCCAATAATTTCAGATTCTCTCCAATTGTTGAAGATCTACATAAGTGTCAGATTTTTACTTTTATTTCTAATTCACACTTTATATGCAATAATATCTTAAAGATGTTAATTTCTTTGCATTACGTCATGCATTAGTTGGCTAAACTTTTTATCTTTTTTTCACATGAATTATCTGGTCGGCAAATCTTGACATTAATAAGACATATTTAAAAAGTTAATATAATAAAAATAAATAAATAATATAAAGCTTACCCTTTTATGACACACTAAGTCACAAAACCTTTTTTCTTTTTTTTTGAGACAGAGATCTGCTCATGTCACACAGGCTAGAGTGCGATGGCATGATCTTAGCTCACTGCAACCTTGGCCTCCCAGGTTCAAGTGACTCTCTTGCCCCAGTCTCCCAAGTAACTGGGATTAGAGGCATGCACCACCATGCCCGGCTAGTTTTGTACATAAAAATATTTTAATAACTCGAATTAATTTAAACTTTCATGGTTTCATTGTTTGCAGAAAAATTAACAAAAATATGTTTAACCCACACAATTTCTCTACACTATTCTCTATATTATTGAAGATAATCTGACTCCTGATATTTGTGTCATTCCTCACATAAGTGAGATATTTCTTTATATTTACTTCCTTTGTTTCTACGTAAGTTGATTCTCTCATAAAACTGCATTTGTTCATACATTTTGCTTAGTTCTACTTAATTATTTCAAACAAGATAATTAATAAACCTACTATTCTAAAAGTTTGCAAATTCTATCTTAATTTGCATATAAACATAAGACATCACCTATAAATTTTTCTTCTTTTTTTCTTTTAGGATGAAGTGCTTTTTATCTCATAATGGAATTTCCTATTGACACAGCAAACAACATATCGGAAAAGAAAGTGAATTTATTCACTGAAAATTAATTCTAACTATATAGATCCCAAATATGCAAACAAGGTTAATGTCAGGCACTGCAGTGAATGACTGATAGAAATCAAACAAACTCATTTTCACATATTCATTTTTAGAGTGCTTCTGCTTAAAAAATATTGGACCTGACTCCTTAAAAATTTTAAAGTGGCAAAGTTTTTACAAATATTTTCTAGCTGTGATAGATAAATTATGAGAATATGAACATACTCCTTGTAAAGAAAAAGAGCTTGATTCTTTATTTTGATTTATTTTTAAGAAAACATTTGCTTTCAATTTTTTCTTTGAAAACAATTTTGGTAAATAGTAGCAAACAATGAAATAAAGGCCAAATGTTGCCTTATTTTGCATGTATTACTAGTTTTACATTTTTTATTGGTGTGAAAATTGAGTATCATTAACGGCAATATATCGTGATCTTTTAGTATGCATTGTATTTTCCAACTTGTAAACTTTATTGAAGAATTCTAAGGTAGTTTTCACAACATTGTTATTTGTCAGGATTTAAGAGTCTTGACATCCGTTGCCACTTTTATCCAAATTAGGTTTAGTGTAGCTCAGGAAATGTGTTTAGCTATCAAGAATTCTGCTGTTTTTACTTAAAGTTAATTTTAAAATGTGTTTAATCAATCACATTTGTTCAATCATTTTAATGAAAGTAACTCAGAAATACAAAGAAATTTAAGTATATATGTTAGTTTTGGCCCAGTGATGGCTAACAAATACCATAGCTTGTTTTTGTTTTGTTTGTAATTATCTATATGTCCTGATTATGAATGAGGAAATCACTGTAACTTAAAAGGAACACAGATGCAGAAGAGCTGGTTTTACATAGCATATGTTACATCTGTCATAGGGATTCTATTTTATGACTGTAACATCATATTTAGCACAGCAGATTCATCACATGAATATAATGCTATTAATTTAATATTTTGCATTATTAGTACTGATTTTGAATTTTTATGGATTTTGTGTTGATTTATGTCTACCTTTTTGTCTAGATTTAAATTTTTACTTTTGCAGATAATACAGTAAGGAAATATAATTTTAAGACCATATTAGTGACTAGAATTCTACTTACCATGTAAAGGTTTCTGTAAATTACTCAATTTATTGTTAACATTTGAAGTACCAGCATGTCAATTTAGGGGACTTAATACTTTTAGCCTAAAGGAATTACCCTTGTCAAATCTTAGAAATTGGGTGTACTAGGATGTTATCCACTTTCTTCATCCATGTAAGTAGGAATAAGTATAAAACATAGATTTTTAAAAAAACATGGCAGGAAGATCTTTTTTGTAAGTATTCTAACTAGATCAGTGTATAGATAGAGAAGACTTAACATTTTTTCAATACATTTCTTATTCGTGCTTTCCATCTCTATTGACATGAAATAGATTTATTGAAATTTCCCATCAGATTTTGTACTCAAACCAGTCATTTATCACAGAAAGATATCACAGTAAAAACTTGCATGTAGCACCTCTCTGAGGGTAGTACTTCTAAATGACGTTCTGAGAGAGGTGATTTTAAGTCAACAAGAGTTTGCAGTTATAGGAGCACTCTAAAAAATAACTACATGAAAAGAAATAATCTCTTTTTAGATTTTTTGTTGTTGGCATGCCTTTTTTTTTTTTTTTAACTCCTCTATGTGTTTATTTCACAGGATGAGATTTCACGCAAAGTTAAGGCACTGACATTATAACAACTTCAATGCTTTCGTGACTCTTTTTTCTCCATTTTATCAATGAGAGACACGTAAATAGTCTCTTTCCCCTAACACTTCGTATTTTCCCTTGGAATTTTTTGCTTTATATATGGTACCTACAGAGCATATATATTTAATATTTATGAATTATACCAAGAAAAATAAGAGGAGCCAAAGATAAACATAAAACTTGAAAGGTAAGGGTTAAGATAATTTGACTCCATTTAAGAACTTTTATGTTGAAATTCAGAGGAGTACTTCAGACATTTACGCAAACAAAAAGGCCAATACTTGGATTTTTCTGCTAGGACTGCCATAACAAAATACTACAGACTGCATGTCTTAAACAACAGAAATTTACTACTCAAAATTTTGGAGCCTGGATGTCCGAGATAGAGGTGCCAGCTGGTTGTTTATTCTTGAGGCCTCTCCTTGGCTTTCAGATGGTTATTTTCTCATTGTCTTCACGTTGCCTTTCCTCCACATTTTCTCCATGTGCACATCTTCAGGTCTTTCTCTTCTTAAAAGGAGAGCAATTGTATTAAACTAGAGCCTTCCTCTTATGAACTCATTTAATGTTAATAGCCTCTTTAAAGACCTGTCTCCAAATACTTTCACGTTGAGCATTAGGGTTTTAACACAGGAATTTCAGGGGATTGTAATTCAGCCTACCACAATACTCCTTTTAAGTAAATGTGTTCACTGGTTTAAAAAAGGAGGAAATATTGAGATAATATTTCCCATCATGCAGATTTTTTTTTTTTCTACGTAGGATGTGGTCAGGATACACAAGATGCTCAGAGGTCCTCAGAGGATTGTAGAGTCCATGTCCCCATCTCCTTGACAACAAGCGTGTTCTGAGAGAGGTTCAATAAGCCTGGGTAGTAGAGGTGTATATTACTGTGGGCAGGCCAAGAGATCTTCTTTTCTTGCTGTCTTTGTTTGTAGACCAGATCAAAGCAGTACAATCAGTGCCTAACTTTTAAAAATCCAGAAGGATGGAGATATCGCAAGAAGGAAGGCACCGGGATCTCCGATTTTTTTTTTTTTAATTGGACTATTGTTGAGAAATTGTCCGCAATTATTCATTAAGATTATGTATTTCTAGCCATTTACTTGTATTGATTTACAAGTACTTTAATGTTACATACACAGAAAGAAAAAATTGAAATAAAGTATAATTATAACTATGAATAAGTACACTGACTCAGGGAATTGTCAAAACTATTATGCTGCATCAGAGAAGAAAACGATATGTACACAGCCTTAATTGATATAAGGAAAAAGTTTTAGAGCTGTGTAGCATTTTTCCTTTATGGATATATCTGAGAAACTCCCTTTTTCTTGAAGGAACATAATTACTTAACAGAGTTCCTAGCAAAGTGTGACGCCTAATTTCTTGCTGGCTCTTCTCCAGTATGCACCTTGGCTTTGCAAAGCACTAAAATAAAGAAAACCTCTATCCATTTTTGCTTCATAATGCTTATGCTGGAAAAAAAGGTAGAAATTTATTGTCCCTTCAATTTCTAGAATATGAGAAGGTTTAAGAGACCAGGGGAAGGGGTGTCATGTACTGAGATGATAGTGAGAGCAACTGAGGTGGGGGGTATAAATGCAGGTACTTCACGAATCAAATGAAAAATCTGTTAAACCTCATGGGAGACTTCTTGCCATGGCAAATAACGACAGAATGAGTAGATCTTCCAGGGCTCTTTCTCTTCTCCCTTGTCTTTATGAAATGAACCAGCCATCTTTTATATTCTGGAGTCTTCATAGAAAAATCATGAACCTGGCTGGGCACGGTGGCTCACACCTATAATCCCAGCACTTTGGGAGGCTGAGGCGGGCAGATCATGAGGTCAGGAGTTTGAGACCAGCCTGGTCAATATGGTGAAACCTTGTCTACTAAAAATACAAAAATTAGATGGGCGTGGTGGCATGTGCCTGTAGTTCCAGCTGCTCGAGAGGCTGGGGCAGAAGAGTTGCTTGAACCCGGGAGGTGGAAGTTGCAGTGGGCCCCAGCCTGGGAGACAGTGAGACTCCATTTCAAAAAAAAAAAAAAAAAATTCTGTCTCCTTATTGCAATAAACACATATGAAGCTTTTCCTATAAACTTACTTTTCATCTGTTATTCTATGGCACTTAGGTGGGCCTTTGGGTTTTTCTATCTTCTTCAATAATCCAAGACAGGAGAGAGATGAAAAAACTGTTGTATATCCATCCTTACTTGGTTCAATGTGAAGGGAAGACAGAAAATAGCAGAAAACTCTTCATCAACCTCTCACTTAGTCAAGCTCACAAAATATAGATCTTTCTTTTGAAATTCTAATGTCAGATTATATGGGCTGAATCTAGTATTGAATTTAGAGTCAAAGATTTTCAGTTTGTTCACTTTGCGATAAGGACAGGAGTATGTATTGCAATTCCTTGGCACTTTAAGACATGGAGATGCTAATTACCTTCTTTCCCTAATGTGTCTTTAGCTGAAGTTCTGAAATAAGGAAAAACATTTGCCCTTATTTTTTGTTCAATGTATTTGATCTCTCACAGGACTAACAATTATGTCTACAACAGTTTGAAGGATCAGATATTATCTTTAAGATTTTGCTTACATGACATTTCTGTTTTTGTTAATTTTTTTGGTCTGTTTTATATTTGATTATATGCTTTTGCAGATTTTTTTTGTTTGTTTTTCCTTTAGATTTAGTGCCTGAGAGACACAGTTGGTTGGTTTGCTGTTCCAATGAACAATGGATAATTTATTTAATTCTCTGCCTTCTTAGTTACAAAACAAAGATAATGTTGACGCTACAGTGTTTGTGTAAAGGGAGTAGAAAAAATCTATTTACCGTTTCTGCACACTAGTACAAATTTCTACAAGAGAAGACTCCTTAACAGGATTTACTTGGTCACAGTTGCCCTTTTCCCCCATCATCTGGCAAAGTGCCTGCTCAGGCTAGGTGATCAATTAAACTCTGAATAATTAATGAATGCATAAGTGATTCAGTTATGTTTTATAGCAAAACATTGTATATCCTGGAAAAGTTCCACCTAATAGCCTGGGTAACAATTCATTTTCTAGACAATATTAAAGAGAACAAATAAGTTTCAGGGGGAAAGTCTCTGGATCAGTTACTGCCAGAGCATAAAACAATGTGTGTCGCTGAGGATTCTGTGCATCCCAGGATACAGAAACATGTTGAAAACACCAGCGTATGTGGTGAAACAATTAAAAGTCGGGAATAAATTACAGGATATGTGTGCATAAAACATAATCCTTTTAGTTTTTATTTTTCCTTTGGATAGAATGAAGCATGCAGATGACATTGCTAAGTTAACAGTGAGGAGGTAGAAGCACTGGAAATTCAAATGCTTTGTCAGTGTTACTGTCAAATATTAAAAGTGGTCATTTTAAAATATTAAAAGTGGTCATTTTAACTTAACAGTGAGGAGGTAGAAGCACTGAAAACTCAAACGCTTTCTCAGTGTTACTGTCAAATATTAAAAGTGGTCATTTTAAGACTGAATGTGGCACTCTTGTGAGTGAGTCCCTAGAAATTTGGCGCTACTTTATATCCAGCAGAGTTATCATCTGAAGTTCTTAAAACTCACCTAACTTTTATCTAATACCCAAGGAAAGTCTTTCAAATCTATTAAGAACATATGTATCAAAAGCAGCAACTATTTTTGTGCTATACCCAGCATTCCAATACTAATGTTTCTCAGAAGACTGAATATTGTAAGAGTCTGAAGTAGCAGTTAGCAATAGCTTTACCTTTATGACCTTGCCTTTTCAATTTAATTTGATGAAACCAGAATATGAATATGTGTTAAGGCAAATTTATCAAATTATCTCACCTACAAGCACTGGAAGGCAGGGACTATTACTACTGAAATAACGTGATGGCATTAGTATGAATTCACTTTTCTTATTTCAAAATTATCCCTGGATTTTACTTAAATTGAATTTTGTTCTTGTGGATCAGTAAAGATGTAAGTGCAAAAGCATTTTAATGTTATCTTACTCGTGGTTTTGATTGTTTTGAGAAATTTCTATTTCACCATCCTGGTTACCTAGGAAACAATCATGCGAGAGAGCCAGACTTCTATAATTTGGGTCTTACTTGATTGTCTTATGTTTGTTTTATATTTTCTTAGAGAGTTGGTTATTACTAGTTTGCTCCAAAACTCATATCAAAAAAATGGTTTAATGGGTTTTGTGATGCTTGTATGTGCTCTGGCTATTCATAGGTGTCCCAGAGTTTCCATGTATTTAGCTTATTTTTATATAGCACTACTCCCTATTGATTTGCATCAAAGAAGGGTTTATTATGCAGGAGTATGGTTTATTATGTTGCTGATGCATCATATTTAAGCAGCTATGAAAATTAACTGCAGTGCATGCTCAGCAGCTAATTTTCAAACTCATAGCTTTTGGGGATATGCTGGTCACCCATATATTTAAAAGGCAAAAAGATTTAGGCAGTTTATTGCCGACCTTTAATGATATTTTGTGAATGTTTTTATGATGCCATTAAACTAGTTTGTAAATAGTAGATTTAATGCTGAAACTCTGTTGGCTGCACCTTCAGGGCAGAGAAAAACACATTATATATAGAGTGAGGAGCTGAGACTAACAAAATGCCACTGGTGCATGATCACCTTTCAGACATCACAGAATCAGAAGAAAGCATAATTAATTGCAAATATGTGGAATTATTTAGAGATACAGACGTTTTTTATTTGAATGTACATATCACTGAAGTTTAGTAATGTATGATGCCTCAAGCAGAACACATAACTCTGTCTCCAGGATCTGTCTCTCCAGTTTTCCTGTCTCTACTGCTTTTCATTATCTGCACCACACCTATTTTATCATGAGATTAACTAACTACCCAATGAGGTGACAGATAACTAGTTTAATGCAGAGAACAACTGTTTCAGACTTGCCGACTTCTATAATTCATGTAACAAGTTAGTTATTTCTACATTATGTTAAAATGCCCTCCGCTAATTGCTTTTACACAAAAATGGCAGTTGACAGGAAGTTAGAAAATGGCTTGCAAAACATGGAAGCGTCATTAATTATCTGAGTAGTATGAATACTCAAATACTGAGTAGCATGAGTAGTATGGTGTATAAGTTGCCATCTACTTAGTTTCTAGCTGACAGATGTTAACTTGCAATCTTGGTGTTCAAAACCGGAACATTCTTCTTGTCTATGGTTCCTGACCTGACTACTAATAATCAATTGTTATCAAAAAAAAAAAAAAAAAAAAAAACTAGAGGGATGATAAATTGATATACTGAAAGAAAGCATGCTGGGAGCACCTTCCATTATTAACTAAGTTAGTCTATTCGCTTTCTCTGGGCTCATTGCCTTTCAACAAAGGAAAGTTTAGACTAAATGTTATAACTTTATCACGTGACTTATTTTACTGTCTTTGGAGATATCTTTAGAAATATGAATTTGCATGTATATGTTCATTAATGTCTTTATGTATAACTTAATTTCAATTAATTAGTAGATATCTTAAAATACCTTTATCTGATATTCTGATTATACTGTAAAGTTAGTATTATTTTTATTCTGAATTCTATATGCAACCAATACTGAGTCTTCTTAGAATTGTAGAAATTAAGTAGAAAATACTTTATTTAAACAGATAAAACAAACTGTTCCTGACAGTAATATAATATAACACACACCTCGTAGCATTTTGTTACCTTTTAGCTGATCTGAGACTAAAGCAGTATTGCTAACTTCAATGAATTTTGACCCTGATTTTGCACCAGTAGTGGACATAGTTGTGGTTGTTGTTTCATAAGCAGGTCTATATACTCCCCATGTGCAAGAGATGCTAAGTGAAGAGGCAGAATCAAGCATCTCTACATATATTAAGCTCCACATGTGTCTAATAGACTAAGGTTAAAATTTGTAGCAGTGGATATCCCTGTCCCTCAAGGAATTAAAATAATTTGCGAATACCATGATATTTAACCAGAAATGCAAAGTATGCTTATTGTTTGAGTTCTCTACAAAGACATAATGTAACATTTGATTCAGAACAGAACTTTTTGTTAACAGTCAGGCATTACTTGACCTGTGAACCTAACAATAAAATGAATAAATAAACAATATAAGGCAATAAAATAACATTTTACCTTTATGCATACCTAATATAGGCAAAGATGTTGGGAAAAAGATGTATTTGTTCTTTGCTGCATAAATAATATTTTCTTTTTATCTTGCAAACAATCAGAAACTCTTCTGCTAAGAGACACTTAGTTGAAACTTGACATGGCTTAGATAATGACACAATGAGTTTGCTCCTTATATTGTAGACATAGATAACAAAAGAGTGAGTTACAAAGTTTGGTAATTTATCCTTTAAAAAAATACTCAAGTAACACTTTAAGCTTTGCTGCGACATGGCTAAACCCAAAATTAAGAGGCTAGGGAGTGCATTATCACTATCAGAACACCATAGAAAAGAGGGAGAATGAAAATAATGGGGGCAATATTTCAATCCACAAAAGTTATCAATTTCAGAAAGATTAATAATCTATTAATAGATTTTAAGAAATACGATTTTAAAAATAAATACTAATAATCCACTAGCTATTTTATGTATAGCATATATTAACTGCTTGTTTCTGAGCTAGAAATTACTAGTGACCTATCAAAATTTATATGCAGATTGCTCTGATACTTCTAGAATAGCAAAGTGGACTAAGTGCTAAATACAGAAACAGTACATTTATAGCCTTGCCTCTAAGTGATATAATACTAGTTTATATTGGGCATATCTTTTAAGTGTGGTGATGATTTTTAGATGATGTTTAGATTTACATGATGTACCACAGGTATGCAGCAACTCCTCTAACTGATGAATCTTATTTATAAATAAGTTGAAATATTTCTTACAGATAAATCTGAATTTACCTGAATCCACACACCATCAACTATTTGGACTTGGCTTGGACAATGAAAACTATTTGTAATTTCGGATGAGATTATTCTTAAAATCCCTTACATTTGTAATATCCGGGGATTTCTAAGTGTCCTTTGATGCCTAAAAACCTCTTCTCCAATCTAATATAGATTCCAGTTTTGAAGGGGGAATCATTAATCTTGGCCCGGATTTGGATATATTAGTTTGAACTGCATTGTATACTAGCACTGTTGTCACCTATTCTTATCAGATATTACGTTTCACTGCAAAACACATAATTTTTTTTACGAACTGGAGCAAAACTATCTTGTGGTTCAAAAGAAACTGAATGTTTAAAGTCCTCATCTTTTTTTCTCTTCTTCGGTACAACCAGTCTTACCTGCCTAGTGGCTCCTTATCCAACCTCCCAATTCTGCAGGACTGGGTTATCTAAAGAGACCATTCAAAGCAATAGCAGGACAGTAAACTCACTCCTGACCTTCCAGGAGACTTTTCTAGCATAAATTCTTCATAAAAGGCTAACCACTTCACTGAGCGAATATGTTTTAAATTACAAAAACCCTTATTTTTTTAGTTTAAAGAATTGTTGAAGTAATTTCCTTGTGGTCCATCAGACTGAAATGAGTTGCTAAATTTAAGAGAGTGCAGTGCAGCTGAGATAACACAGGAGGGGCTAGAACAAAAATATGAAACATGAAGTTTCTTAGAACTTCCTCAGCACTCCAGAAGGGCCCCCAAAATTACTTAAATTACAGTACTTTAAGAATGTTTACATAATTTTCTACATAAATAGCTTATTTCAATAGTTTTAATTTTTATTTCAATATATCTAATGCAGATTGGGCAAAACAAAGAAACTGAGCCTACATCCCACTTCTAAACAAATGTGGAGATAATATTTAAACGTTTATATTATAGCAGACTTCCTGATATATATCATTGGTGCTAGATACTCTTAAGCAATAAAGTATAATCTTTCAGGCAGCATATATTCTTGTTGAGTAACAAATTATATTAATTTAAAGGGAACACAAGATCTCTGCTCAATTGAACAATTTAAAAAGAAAAGTTTTTTGTAGGAATGCAACAGATTTTTATTTGTTGATTTTGTATTCTACAATTTAATTGAATTTGTATATTATCTCCAAAAATTTTTGGTGAAGTCCCAGCCATCAATATTCAATATTTTGTTGAAAATCAAGAAATACAATATTAAATAAAAATATTTTCACATAAATTGTCTACCAGAGCTTAAAAACCTATTGTTATTATTAGCAGCACTTTTGAGGTTTTCCTCTGGTTAAAGTGACTCTGCTACATATTGTTTCATAAGCATGGAAGTTAAGCCACGAGTCTAAAGAGAAGTTTTTCAAATGGAAGTTCTAGAAAATGAATTTTGTCTCAGTTCACAAAAATATCAAAGGCAGGGAAAAAGATAAAGGCAAGAAGGATGTAACTGGTTCTCACTAAATATCATTTTTAATAAATGACATTTTATATAATATATTATAATGCATAATGTATATATGTGCATATAAGATTATCTAAATGATCGTCTTTGAGTATCATGCTAAAATACTCTTTTTATAATGAATATCACTTCATTATTTGGTAAATAATAGAGATAACAATTCAGCAGTCATTTTCAAAAATTTCCTTCAGCCTGGTTCGTTATACTGGCTCTTTTTTATTATAAAAAGGAAATATTTCTATGAAAATTGTAACATAATTTCAATAGATGAAATTTGATAGTGTTAACATTCATAAAATGTCATTATTTTGGACTAGCCTTCCATATTAGGTCCCAACAGACCAGATCAAATGAAGCCAACTATGCTTAGTGCCATTTGATCAAACTGAATTTGAAAATAGGTCACTTTTTGTACAAAAACAGAAAATTTTACTCACCCTGAATTAGCATAGTAAGGAAGTCTCCTCTGTTTTAAGCCTGTAAAGCAAGTAACTTTTAAATAATCAATCCATTTTTTGTTCTTTGATTTTGCTTTCTTTAACACTTTTCTGCCTATAAAACCAAACTTCTCTGTTCAGTTTATTGAGATACTCATGTCATTTTATAGTAAGAGGTGCTGCCTAATTCTAAAATTACAAATAAAAGCCAACTCAATCTTCAATTTTTTTTTTTGTAATTTTGTCTTTTAACAATAGGTTTACATGTATATTGTAGAGTCATATTTTAAATAATTATAATATTTGTGACTGTACATGTATGAGCACTTTGGAAATACAATCTTATATGGTGTTTTAAAAATTATATGTACTGCATAGAGTACATACATTTTGAAAACATGACTTGAGTAAAATTTGTTCACTTTTATAGAAAATGTAATTCCAGCTCCATCTTGTGGTTTATAATTTGTTTTCTAAAATGATGCATTATTATGATTACATTTTATTCCTATTGCAGTATCTATTCATTAATTGAATGTCTAATCAATACTTGCAGTTCTATATACTTAAGAAAGTTATATACATTTTTCCCTATAACATATTAAATAGACTTTTGATTTTAAGGGTATCACAAGATATTTCCTATTTAAAATATTTACACAAATTGTCTGCAAACATAAACAAAAGTAAAACAAGTATTCATGCTATACTAATCAATATTGTAAGCCCCCTTGAAGTATATAATCTGAGATGTCTAACCAACATAGGACTTAAATTTATTTAGAACTTTTAAAAGTATAGTATCAGTATAACATTACTTCTTTCAAAACTATTTTTATTTGTTTTCTAAATCACTATATCTATATCACATATCCTAGAAAAATTACAGACTACTTTACCTGAATAGTCTAGGTAAATTAAGAGTATTACATTTCAAATATGAACTCTGTTTTTTTTGTACTCTGCAATGAAATGAATTTAATGTGGCATAGTTATTTGATAGTGTGGTTAGTCATTCCCAACTGGATTATTCCCAACTGGATTAACCTTCAAGCAATTTTGAAATTAAACAGTATTTATGAAGTGCCTATTTTAGTAACAATGTAAATTATCCTGCTTTAGGTATTAATTTAATTAATATTTACACTAATTTCAGGTCTAAAATCTCATGAGTTTTTTAATGATGCCATTAAAAAATGATGCCATTTAGTATGTCTTATTTAAATTTCAACCTATTTCACTAATTTCATTAGTGAAGCTTTATGCCTAGACAATACATAGCCGATCAGAACCCAAGATTAGTCCTGCAACTATACTCTTGAAGTCAGAAGAAACAATATATGATTCATGAAACACTTTTAGTTAATTTTAATAGTTTATACACAGTCATGTAGTCTGTCTGGCTATAATAATCAGAAGTAAAAATGGAGTATGACAGAAATAATCAATCTGTGAACTGTTGTGTTTGTCATGAAAATAATTGACATATGGGATAAATATAACAATAATCTAAGATCTATTTTCTCTTTTATCTGCAGTTTTTTCCATGTAGTATGTTATATTTCTTGTATGTTCTATTGTAAATTATTTCTAACTTTATGACAGTTTAAATACCAATGAAAACAAAATAATAATTTACATCTTACCAAATAAATTTTAAGATAAATTCAGTTATCCAACCACAAACAGAATAGGGCTTTACAAGTTAAATGTGAATATACATGTACAAATGCAAAAATAATAAAATATTATTTAATAAGTTAAAAAATAGTCAACTTAATCAACTAAAGTATTTTAGGAGAAAACATATGAGAGATTAGGAAGCTTCTTTTAGCTCTTTCTTGGTATGTTTTTTGATATCGTAGTCTGAGAAAAGGCATCCTGGCTCATAAAATCTTTTGGTTAAATAAAATTTTATATAAATTATTGAGTCTCAAAAATGTACAAGAAATTCAAGCATAATGACATATAATTAAATTTATGTAGACTATAATAAATATAAACAGAATTTTCTTTCTGCAAAGATTATTTTCCGGCACCAGTCTTTTGATCTCCACCTCATTTTCTCGTCTCATGACTTTCAGCAAGAAGACCTTATTACATAAATTGCCTTTAAGCCAGAGGTTTTGGTCTGATATACAATACACTACAAAACTGGACAAACTAATCATATATTTCTTTATTATTATGGATTGGAATAAAGAGTATGAGCTGGGTTTCTCTCCTAGCTGAAAGAAAATTATGGAAAATCATAGGGTTGCTTGGATTCATGCTTCTTGAATTGTATATTAAAGTAGCATAGGAAAAACGTCTCTACTGGGGACAGTAAAGAATGGACGGGAACAGAAGAAATGAAGATAGTCCTCAGGCCATGGAAGTTCCCATCCAGTTTTTACTGGACCCAACAATTGGAAGTTCCTGTTTCTAGTTTTTATTGAGATCCAACAATATATCTACACTTGCATTTGATAAAAAATTGCTATATTTTCATAATGATGGTTCCTTTTTGCTTATGCCAATTTAAACTGCATTTGAGTCAGTCAAATCCAAAGTCACCTAACATAAACAAAGCTAAATTGTATTTCATGCAATATTTAGAAGGCGCTTCAAGGTTGCAAAATGTTAAATCGTCATTAACCGAAGTTTTAAAAATGCAATGTGCACATCAAATTCAGGTACTAGAATTTTTTGATGTAATTTACCATTTTATATTAAACTTATTTCTCAATATTGATAAGTAATCCCCTCAGAAGAACAGTGTACCATATTTGAGAAGTTTGTAACTGCATATACAGGCACACACATACCAACATGAATGTATGTGTATAATGGCTCAGAAAATGGTAAGAACAAACATAGTTGTTATTCTACCAATGTTTTCAGTCCTCAAAATGATATGTTACATTTCTTACATAGAAAATATTATTATGAAATTTTAAAGTCAACATTAAGGGGTCAGGAACATAAACATGATAAGACGTTTGCCAAGATATAAGGCAAAATTTTTGTTTACTCATTAATGTGATCAAAATTTAGATGTTAATATTTGAAAGGTCCATATTTGTCAAAAATATTTTAATTAATGCAAGTTTTGAATCTATAGATGCATACCTTCACTTGTCAATGAGCTTCTCCCCTCATTTTCAGCATAAGAAATAAACCAATTCCTCGTCTGTAAATTTCCATCACTGATCATAATATAACACACAAGATATCGCATACTCCAGCATTGTGCGTTTTGAAGTAAAACAGACATGAAGTGGAATCTTGGATAGACCATATATCTGATGTGTGCATTTGTATGACTTATTTATCTCTAAACCTCTTCTATTTTTTCATCTATAAAATATCAGTAAAGTCTACTTTTATGCTAAAATTAAAGACTTGATTTGATATAAAGCTGTTGATTCATTGTCTAGTTGATAATAGATGTTGAATTTAAGAGGGGTAGCTTTTAGTCTTCTTTTTATTTTTAATAATTATGTTCAATGTTTCTATAAATGAAATTGTGAAGTACTTTTATAAATAAAAAGAAGTCTGAAAAAGATTTATGTGACTTCTGCTGAATTTAATTAAGCTAAATACTTGCAAGCAGTTTGAAAAGAGAAAGAAAAAATGCTTATTTAAATTATAAAAATCTCAACAGTATTATCTAATCTCATAATTGGAGACTTTATCACGTTTTTGTACCAACAAATGTAATTTTAACATCTTTCTCTAAGGATAAGCATATTCAAACTAACGTTCTAGGCTATTTAGTATGTAAGTAGAAAATACATGTACAAATTCAAATTCAGAAAATAGCAATGAATAAGATCATTTCCAGCCTTTTATGATTCTATCTGCTTCACTTTTATCCTATGTCATCTACCCCACACAATAGCAAAGATCACTCTCTAAGAATTCTTTGAAACTGATAATGTACTAAATTCTGTAACTGGTTGAAAAGGTGGGAATTTCCAAATAACAACACAGTACATAGACTATATGATTAATAGTTTTTATGTTATGACACTCCTAATCCTTTTATTTTCTGTGTGTGTGTGTGTGTGTGTGTGTGTGTTCCTTTAATAATGACAAATATTCCAGCCTTTTTTTTTAATTCTCAGACTTGCAAATCTAGTTCCATAATATTTTGCATCATATGCTTCAAAAACAGTTGCTTATTCTTTTTGTCAGTCGAATCTTAGCTAAATGTCATCTTCTCAAAGGGCACTCCTCCAAAACCTCAGCCTCCCAAGATCTTGTTATCATTATGTCACTAATTGCCTATTACCCTTTCTTAATTCTCTGCATCATAGTTACTAGTATATAATATTTTTATGTATTTATTTAGTTGACTGAAATGTACATTCCTTTTATTAATCAAATATTAAAGGCTAGGAATGTTAATGGACATGTCAATGAATGTATGAATGAATGAAAGAATTTCTACAAGTTTCAGATTTTTAAAAAATGTTATCCAAATTCCAATACTAATAAATATAAAAATTTTGCTTTGTATCCATGTGTCTGACTACAAAATGTGAACATTCTTCTAACTTAATTTTTTCTCATTTTAACACTCTAGTCAATATTTCATACCACTGCTGCTTTTCAGAAAATATGATCTGACTGTGACTAGCCTAATTTAAAACACTGATTTTGATACTTTTCTGCCTCCATGTTGCTTTTTTAATAAAGGTAAAGTACCTTAGAATGGCTCATCAAGAACATTTACAATCTAAAATCCAGTCACATTTCTAACCATAACTCATAATGTAACTTTAGGCTGTATTTTTTACATGGCTATTCCTTGATTTCTGAAAATAAGTATATACCCACTTAATTTATTTCTACATTATATTAACCTTGTAGGAAATGCTCTTTTCTTTATTGTCTTATTCATTTTCTCCACTTAATGAGCTCTTCTTATTTTTCAAGAGTTATGGAACAAACATTCCTCGACTACCCACTCAGGAGTACTTTATTTCTCTTCTCCATTTAATAGTTTCATGTATCATTAACAGGACAATAGACATTGTGAAATAACTTTCTACTTTAGTATCAACTTTTCTCTTTCTTCCCCTTAAGGTAGAGAGTACCTCTTTTAAAACCAAAAATATTTTCTTCTATCAACATATGTTGACAAAGAAAAAAATGCTCACAATTCAACAAATATTTAGTGAATTAAAGTGAATTTTCTAGTCCTTCTACCTATAATAAAATAAAATTTTTCCTAAGAGATAACATGAAGAAATAGGATTTACGTTTTTTATGCTTTACTTAAATGCTTATATTTCTTTTTTTTTTTTTTTTTTTTTGTGGAAAGATCTTAGTTTTAATACCAGTCATATTTTGAGACTAATTCCTCAATTAAACAATTTATCTGAGCTATAAAAAACTTTGAAACTCATTCATCCCAACCTGTTATTTACAGATTAAATGTGTGCATTGTGTCAATTCCTAAAGTGACTGAGTTACCCCAAGCTAATTAATAACAGATAGACCTGGAACCCAAATATTTGTAATTGTAATTTAGTGCAAACACCAGGGAACTGCAGTTTAATACAGATGCTTTCTTTTTTTATTGTTATTATTATTATACATTAAGTTCTAGGGTACAAGTGCACAACGTGCAGGTTTATTACATATGTGTACTTGTACCATGTTGGTGTGCTGCACCCATCAACTCGTCAGCACCCATCAACTCGTCATTTACATCGAGTATAACTTCCAATGCCATCCCTCCCTAATCCCCCCTCCCCATAATAGGCCCCAGTGTGTGATGTTCCCCTTCCCAAGCCCAAGTGATCTCATTGTTCAATTCCCACCTATGAGTGAGAACATGTAGTGTTTGGTTTTCTGTTCTTGCGATAGTTTGCTGAGAATGATGGTTTCCAGCTGCATCCATGTCCCTACAAAGGACAAAAACTCATCCTTTTTTATGGCTGCATAATATTCCATGGTGTATATGTGCCACATTTTCTTAATCCACTCTGTCACTGTTTGCAGATGACATGATTGCATATTTAGAAAACCCTATTATCTCAGCCCAAAATCTCCTTAAGCTGATAAGCAACTTCAGGAAAGTCTCAGGATACAAAATTAATGTGCAAAAATCACAAGCATTCTTATACAGTAGTAACAGACAAACAGAGAGCCAAACCATGAATGAACTTCCATTCATAATTGCTTCAAAGAGAATAAAATACTTAGGAATCCAACTTACAAGGGATGTAAAGAACTTCTTCAAGGAGAACTACAAACCACTGCTCAGTGAAATGAAAGAGGACACAAACAAATGGAAGAACATACCATGCTCATGGATAGGAAGAATCAATATTGTGAAAATGGCCATACTGCCCAAGGTAATTCATAGATTCAATGCCATCCCCATCAAGCTACCAATGACTTTCATCACAGAATTGGAAAAACCTGCTTTAAATTTCATATGGAATTAAATAAATGCTTATATTTCTAAGCATATCAATTTATGCTTAGACAACAAGTATTTACTGAAGATTAACTTTTATTTTAAGTTCAGGGGTACAGGTACAGGTTTGTTATAAAGGTAAATTTATGTCATGGATATTTGTTTTACAGATTATTTCATCCCCCAGGTATTAAGCCTAGTACCTACTAGTTTTTGTTTGTGATCCTCTCCCTTCTCCCATCCTCCAACCAACCTCCAGTAGTCTGCAGTGTGTGTTGTTTCCCTCTGTGTATCCATGTGTTCTCATCATTTAGCTCCTACATAAAAGTGAGAACATGTGGTATTTGGTTTTCTGTTCCTGAGTTAGGTTGCTAAGGAAAATGTCCTCCAGCCCCATCCAAGTTCCTGTAAAGAATATAATCCTGTTACTTTTTAATGGTGTATATGTACCATACTTTCTCTATCCAATATAGCATTGATGAGTATTTAGGCTGATTCCATGTTTTTGCTATTGCAAATAGTGCTGCAATGAACATATGCATGTATGTGTCTTTACAATAAAATGATTTATATTACTTTGGGTATATACCTTGTAATGGGATTGCTGAATAAAGCGATATTTATGTTTTAATGACTTTGAGAAATTGCCTACACTTTCTTCCACAATAGTGGAACAAATTAATCTCACCAGTATCTATTATATTTTCTCTCTTTTTAATAATAGCCATTCTGATTGATGTGACATCATATCTCATTTTGCTTTTGATTTGATTTTTTTCTTTTTTTCTTTTTGTCTTTTTCTCTTTTTTAGACGGAGTCTCACTCTGTCACTCAGACTGTGATGTAGTGGCGTGATCTCGGCTCATTGCAACCTCCACCTCCCTGGTTCAAGCAATTCCCCTGCCTCAGTCTACTGAATACCTGGGATTACAGACGTCTGCCACCAAGTTTGGCTAATTTATATATATATAGTATTTTTAGTAGAGACGGGGTTTCACCATATTGGCCAGACTGGTCTCGAACTCCTGACCTCAGGCAATCCGCCCTCCTCAGCCTCCCAAAGTTCTGGGATTACAGGTGTGAGCCACTGAGCCTCGCCAATTTGAATTTTTCTAATGATCACTGATGTTGAGTTTTTTTACATATGATTATTGGCTACATGTACATATTATTTTAAAAAGTATCTGTTCATGTACTTTGACCGCTTTTTTTATTATTATGCTTTAAGTTCTAGGGTACATGTGCACAATGTGCAGGTTTGTTACATATGTATACATGTGCTATGTTGGTGTGCTGCACCCATTAACTTGTCATTTACATTAGGTATATCTCCTAATGCTATCCCTCCCCCATCCCCCTCCAGTGTGTGATGTTCCCCTTCCTGTGTCCAAGTGTTCTCGTTGTTCAATTCCCATCTATAAGTGAGAATGTGTGGTGTTTGTTTTTTTGCCTTTGCAATAGTTTGCTGAGAATGATAGTTTCCAGCTTCATCCATGTCCCTACAAAGGACATGAAGTTATTCTTTTTTATTACTGCATAGTATTCCATGGTGTATATGTGCCACATTTTCTTAATCCAGTCTATAATTGATGGACATTTGGGTTGGTTTCAAGTCTTTGCTATTGTGAATAGTGCCGCAATAAACATATATGTGCATGTGTCTTTATAGCACCATGATTTATAATCCTTTGGGTATATACCCAGCAATGGGATGGCTGGGTCAAATGGTATTTCTAGTTCTATATACCTGAGGAATCACCACACTGTCTTCCACAATGGTTGAACTAGTTTACATTCCTACCAACAGTATAAAAGTGTTCCTATTTCTCCACATCCTCTCCAGCACCTGTTGTTTCCTGACTTTTTAGTGATCACCATTCTAACTAGTGTGAGATGGTATCTCATTGTGGTTTTGATTTGCATTTCTTTGATGGCCAGTGATGAAGAGCATTTTTTCATGTGTCTGTTGGCTACATAAATGTCTTCTTTTGAGAAGTGTTTGTTCATATCCTTTGCCCACTTTTTGATGGGGTTGTTTTTTTTCTCTTAAGTTTGTGTGAGTTCTTTGCAGATTCTGCATATTAGCGCTTTGTCAGATAAGTAGATTGCAAAAAGTTTCTCCCATTCTGTAGGTTGCCTGTTCACTCTGATGGTAGCTTCTTTTGCTGTGCAGAAGCTTTTTAGTTTAATTAGATCCCATTTGTCTATTTTGGCTTTTGTTGCCATTGCTTTTGGTGTTTTAGACATGAAGTCCTTGCCCATGCCTGTGTCCTGAATGGGATTGCCTAGGTTTTCTTCTAGAGTGTTTATGGTTTTAGGTCTAACATTTAAGTCTCTAATCCATCTTGAATTAATTTTTCTATAAGGTGTAAGGATGGGATCCAGTTTCAGCTTTCTACATATGGCTAGCCAGTTTTCCCAGCACCATTTATTAAATAGGGAATCCTTTCCCCATGTCTTGTTTTTGTCAGATTTGTAAAAGAGCAGATGGTTGTAGATGTGTGATATTATTTCTGAGGGCTCTGTTCTGTTCCATTGGTCTATATCTCTGTTTTCGTACCAGTACCATGCTATTTTGGTTACTGTAGCCTTGTAGCATAGTTTGAAGTCAGGTAGACTGATGCCTCCAGCTTTGTTCTTTTGGCTTAGATTTGTCTTGGCAATGTGAGCTCTTTTTTGGTTCCATATGAACTTTAAAGTAGTTTTTTCCAATTCCGTGAAGAAAGTCATTGGTAGCTTGATGGGGATGGCATTAAATCTATAAATTACCTTAGGCAGTATGGTCATTTTCACGATTTTGAGTCTTCCTATCCATGAGCATGGAATGTTCTTCCATTTGTTTGTGTCCTCTTTTATTTTGTTGAGCAGTGGTTTGTAGTTCTCCTTGAAGAGATCCTTCACATTCCTTATAAGTTGGATTCCTAAGTACTTTATTATCTTTGAAACAATTGTGGATGGGAGTTCACTCATGATTTGGCTCTCTGCTTGTCTGTTATTGGTGTATAAGAATGCTTGTGATTTTTGCAAGTTAATTTTGTATCCTGAGACTGCTGAAGTTGCTTATCAGCTTAAGGAGATTTTGGGCTGAGAAGATGGAGTTTTCTAAATATACAATCACGTCATCTGCAAACAGGGACAATTTGCCTTCTTCTTTTCCTAATTGAATACCCTTTATTTATTTCTCCTGCCTAATTGCCCTGGCCAGAACTTCCAACGCTATAATGAGGTCATTTTTTTCTTGTAAATTTGTTTAGGTTTCTTTTAGATGCTGGATATTAGACCTTTGTCAGATGCATAGTTTGCAAAAATTATCTCCTGTTCTATAGGTTTTTCTGTTCACTCTATTGATAGTTTCTTTTGCTGAGCAGAAGATCTTTAATTTACTTAGATCCCGTTTGTCAATTTTTGGTTCTGTTGCAATTACTTTGGCACCTTTGCCACAGAATCTTTGATAATTCCTATGTCCAGAATGATATTACCTAGGTAGTTTTCCCAGGTTTTTATAGCTTAGGATTTTACATTTGAGTCCTTAATCCATCTTTAAACCCAGTTAATTTTTTAACATGTTGTAAGGAAAGGGTCCGGTTTCAATATTCTGTACATGGCTAGCCAGTTATCCCAGCACCATTTATTCAATAGGAAGTCCATTCTCCATTGCTTTTTTTCTTTTGTCAGATTTGTTTAAGATCAGATGGTTGTGGATGAGGAGCCTATTTCTAGATTCTCTACTCTGTTCCATTAATCTGTGTGTGTGTGTGTGTGTGTGTGTGTGTGTGTGTGTGTGTGTGTTTACCAGCTCTGCTGTTTTGATTACTGTAGCCCTGCAGTATAGTTTGAAATCAAGTAGTATGATCTTATTACTTAGTATTGCCTTAGTTATTTGGGCTCTCGTTTGGTTCCATATGCATTTTAAAATAGCGTTTTCTAGTTCTGTGAAGAATGTCATTTATTGTTTAATAAGAATAACATTGAATCTATAAACTGCTTTGGGCAGTATGGCCATTTTAATGATATTGATTCTTTCTATCCATGAGCATGGAAAGTTTTTCCATTTGTATGTGTCATCTAATTTCTTTGAGCAGTGTTCGATAGTTTCCCTTGCAGAGTTATTTCACCTCCCTGATTAGCTATATTCCTAGGTATTTTATTCTTCTTGTGGCAGTTGTGAATGGGACTGCATTCCTGATTTGGCTTTCCACTTGACTATTCTTGGGTTATAGGATTACTAGCAATTTTTGCACGTTGATTTCGTATCCTGAGATTTTGCTTAAGTTGTTTATCAGCTCAAGGAGCTTTTGGGTCAAAACTATGGGGTTTTCTAAATATAGAATCATGTTGTCTGAAAACAGAGATAGTTTCACTTCCTCTCTTCCTATATGGATGCCATTTATTTCTTTATTTTGCCTGATTGCTCTGGCCAGAACTTCCAATACTTTTTTGAATAGGAATGGTGCAACAGAGCATCCTTGTCTTGTGTCTTTTTTCAAGGGGAATGCTTCCAGCTTTTTCCCATTCACTATAATGTTGGCAGTGAGTTTGACAGAGTTGGCTCTTATTATTTTGCAGTATGTTCTTTCAAAAACAGGATTGTTAAGAGTTTTTAACATGAAAGGGAGCTGAATTTTATTGAAAGTCTTTCCTGAGTGAATTGAGATAAACATGTGATTTTTGTCTTTAGTTCTGTTCGTGTGGCGAATCATATTTATATATTTTAATATGTTGAATCAACCTTGCATCCCAGGGATAAAACCTACTTTATCATGGTGGATACACTTTTTGGATGTACTGCTGGATTTGGTTTGCCAGTATTATGTTGAGGATTTTTGCATCTGTGTTCTTTAAGGGTGTCAACCTTGAGTTTTCTTTTTTCTTGTTGTTTTGTCTCTGTCAGGTTTGGGTATCAGGACGATGTTACTCTCATAGAATGAATTAGGGAGGAGTTCTTCTTCCTTATTTTTTTGAGGAAGGCTTGGTATCAGGTCATCTTTGTATATCTGGTAGAATTCAACAGTGAATTAATCTGGTCCTGAGCTTTTATTATTTATTTATATTTTGTTGGTTGGTAGGATATTTATTACTGACTCAATTTCAGAGCTCATTATTGATCTGTTCAGGGATTCAATGTCTTCCTGGTTCAGCTTGGGAGGGTATATGTGTTCAGGAATTTATCCCTTTCTTCTAGATTTTCTAGTTCATTAGCATACAGGTGTTCATAATTCTCTGATGGCTGTCTGTATTTCTGTGGTGTCAGTGGTAATATACCCTTGTTTCTTATTGTGTTTATTTGGATCTTCTCTGTTTTTTCATTTATTAGTCTAATAAAGGCGGGTCTGGTGGCAATGAATTCCCTCAGCATTTGCTTATCTGCAAAAGATTTTATTTCTCCTTAGCTTATGAAGCTTAGTTTGGCTGGATATGATATTCTGGATTGGAATTTCTTTTCTTTAAGAATATTAAATATTGGCTCTCAATCTCCTCTCACTTGTTGGGTTTCTGCTGAGAGGTTCACTGTTAACCTGATGAATTTCCCTTTGTAGGTGACCTAAACTTTCTATCTGCCTTTAACATTTTTTCTTTAATTTCAACCGTGGAGAATCTGACGATAATGTGTCTTAGGTATAATCTTTTTGTGAATATCTTACTAGAGTTCTCTGCATTTTCTGAATTTGAATGTTGGCCTCTCTAGCTAGGTTAGGGAAGTTCTCATGAATTATATTCTGAAATATGTTTTTCAAGTTGGTTCCATTCTCCCTATCTCTTTCAGGGACGCCATTGAGTCATAGATTTGGTCTCTTTACATAATCCCATATTTCTCAGAGGTTTTGTTTCTTTCTTTTCATTCTTCTCTATTCTTGTCTGACTGTCTCATTTTAGAACAACAGTCTTCAAGCTCTGAGATTCTTTCCTCTGCTTGGCCTATTCTGCTATTAATACTTGTGATTGCATTATGAAATTCTTATAGTGTGTTTTTCAGCTCTATCTTGTTGCTTACCTTCTTTTTTATACTGGCTATTTTGTCTGTCCACTTCTGCATTGTTTTATCTTGTTTTTTAGATTATTTGGATTAGGTTTCAATGTATTTTTGTAGCTCAATGATCTTCACTCCTATCCATATTCTGATTTCTATTTCTGTCATTTCAGTCACTAAGCTACATTCAGAAATCTCACTGGAGAAGTGATGCAGTCATTTGGAGGGAAGAAGGCACTCTAGATTTTGTCAGAGTTCATGTGCTGTTTTTTTCTTATCTTTATTGGATAACATTCCTTTAATCTTTGCAGTTCCTGACCTTTGGAATTTTTAAAAAATCCTATTTGATGACCACAAGGGTTTGATTGTATTATGTGGTAGATTCAGCCGAGTCACATTATTTGTCGGAGATGTTAGGGGGCAATGCTTAGCTCCTAACTCCAGGACTACATTCTCTAACTTGCGGGGGACTTGCATTGAGCCCGACTTTGTTCTCTAGCTCCTTGAGGTTAGGAATCCACTGCTCTGTGGGAAGCTAAGTTGCTCCTGGAGCACCACTAGTAGCTGGTGTCACCCAAGGTTTTCATAGTGTAGTGACAGTGGGATTTGTTCTCCTTCACATATGCCAGCAGCAGACACAGTGGTAGTGCTGTGGGGTGAATGCTTTTTGGCTGTGGCAAGGCGCTAGTGGGTGCCAGGGTACCTGCTTCTCTGCAAGCATTAATCACAGTGGAGGAGGCCAGGAAGTTAGGGTAGGAGAGAGTGAGAGGGGGAGGAGGGTCTCTGCTGGCAACTGTGTTCCAGTTGCATTGGTGCTGGTGTTACCTCTGGAGTGAAGTGCTGGTGGATACAGGTTTGTGTTCCTTCTCTGTGTACCACAAGCAGGAGTAGGCACTAAGGGCGGGGGAGGATTCATTGTTCTCTCTGCCTAGTATCACTCCTACGGTAGAGTTAGTGCAAGGGTTGGCTGGCTAGCTCTGTGCCCTCCAAGGCTCCATCTGCAGTTGCCAGGGGTTGAGGGGATGGACTGTATTCACCTGGCAGCAGTGTCCGCGGGCAGGGCAGGGTGCACGCACATTTACGTACTGGTGGAGCAAGGAAAGCAAAACCCGCCTGTTCAGACACACACCAGCAAAGTAATGTGGGGAGTTGCGATGGGTCCAAGGGAAGTTGCAGTGAGGGGAGGGAGCCAGTAGGCTGGTGTGTGTGGCCGTGAGGGCTGCCCGCTGAAGCTCTCCGCTGGTCAGGCAGAGTCCCGCCGGCACAGAAGCTATGATAAGTATCCCCAAAGCACTGAGGATGCCCTGCAACTAGATGTGACCAGGTTGGGGCTCCTGGAGAGGCCAACAGACCAAGGGGTGCTCAGGCCCCATCTGACGGGCAAGACCACCCTGCATAGTTCAGGACCTGCAGTTCCCTTAGGGTTAAAGTCTCGTATGGTAGCAAGTCTGGCCTGTGGGTATGGCTTTCTCTATCCACGCATGCTACAGAGTTTCCTGCACCAAACCCTCGAGGTCCATTTCAGTAGGTGTGCTGCCCCTACCACTTCTCTAAGCAGATCTCCCTGCCAACTCCAGTCTCCCTGGTGATTGAGGGATCTCCTCTTGCCAGAGTTCCAGAGGTCCCTTAGTGAGAGCTGGTTGCTCCTTGCCAGTTCAACTCACCCATGCCCCTGGAGTCACTGGGGGCCAGAAATGAGTCCAGGTGCTCAGTAGCACCGTGTAGGGTTCCCAGCTTTCTCCCTATTCACCCTTGCTTCTGTATGTTTCCCTCCCCTCAAGGGAAGATCTGTGAGAAGCACAGTGGTCATCTGGGTCCCTCGATGGCAGCAATTCCACCTGGCTGTGTCTAGTCAGCCATCTTGCCCTCTGAAAACCCAAGGATTAACTCTTTAATGCTAGCTCAGTTGCCTAAGCATCTGCCTTCATGAAAATGTGATATGCAAAAACAGCCTTGAAAAGGGTAACTGGAATTTAAAAATAGGGGAAAAATCCTGAAAGAAAACCAAATAAAATAATCTGTAAATTCAAAATGTATTATATAATGTGTAATTTAAGTACTTACACACTAACTCATTAAAAAGTAAATATATTTATAATATTTATAAATATATATTGCAGATGAATAAATATAATGCATGTTTGTATTTTTTTTTATATATGTGTATTTCATACACATTTAAGAAAATGTATACATAAGACAATAGTTTTGGGTGTATATATGTAGATGTTTTATATTCTGTCATTTACTTAGAAAATTAGAAAATATTAGAAGATTCAAATCTAAACAAGTTTGCATATATAAATGTTTAAATATCTTAAAATATAATTTTTTTACTAAATGTAGAATAAGATCATTAGAGGTTTTTATCTCTATTATAATTTTTTTCTATTTAAATATGAAGTGCTTAGAACTAAAGAGGAAATATTTTAATAATCCTGACTGTAGCTTTTTGATTGACAAATATATGTTAAATATTTTGTGATAAATATTCTATAAATGATTATTAACTATTAGTATTAATTAAGCAATTATGTTTTAACAATTTTAGGATTTTTTGTATCATAACAGTTGAATCTGAGAAATAACATTATAACGAGGAAACTAAAGTGGATATTCATTAGATGTGATCATTGGATATGCCAAAAGTTTTATATAGTTTGGCTCTAAAATCTCAAATTAAGAAACACGGTACAAGTATAAAATGTCATGACTAAGTTATGGCCTTAATGAGACAAATTATGATAGATATAAAGAAAATATTTTGTTCTTCCTTTAGGGATAGCTAACCTTTCAGTTTGATTTTCATATATTCAGTGTGACCAATTAGAAGTAAATGTCTGTGGACCCTGTTAAAATAAGCTATTATATTACATGTACAGAATCTCTCTGCTTTACAAAGAGTCCCAGAGGAGTGATTGACAGTCCATAGAAACCAATTTATAAAGATTACAGAAATACGAATTTTGGATATGACAGAAGGTAGGACATTTCGACAAAGCAGCAAATCTCAGTCCTGGTGTCCTAGCATTTAGGCAGTTAAATGTATGCAATTTGATTTAAACTCTGCTTTTAACACAATGAATAAACTGAAACCAAATTCTGGAGTCACAGTATAAGCGACTGGAAAAATGTGAACTAATATAATGAATAAATTACATTTGTCTAGAAACAATTAAAGTAAATTTATATTCTTAAAAGAATTACATTAGGTGACATATTTCTTACAGGTTTTTATGATATCTCTAAGTATTTATTGTATGGTATATTTAATATTATCATATTCTTCATTTGAGCTCTTTTAAAATTATTTAAATTCAAAAATAACCAATAACAAAGAAGGTATTGTAAAAAGCTTTATCAGAAGTATCAATTGTACTTTTATACCAACTGGAATTAGTAATATTGACAATAGCCGATGAATTCGTAGGTGACTTGATGAGCAATTATCATTTAGCCACCTAAAAATCTTCCACTGTTTCGGTTTCTCTGTTTGTCATTCCTGGATTTAAACAGTAAGTAAAATTATCTTTTTTCATTGGAATTCCTCCAAGCATAGAAGTCAGCTGTAAAACAAAGAATCACAAAAGAGAAAACCAAGCAAAATCAAAAGAAAAACCTTTTATCTTATCCCAGTTGTGAATCTTTCCTTTGTCTAGACCTTACTGTATTTTGCCTTTTCTTCCCCTTTCCTTCCTAACATCTGGGAAGCTACAATACTGAAAACTCATTACCTCTTTAATTTACACTTTTTGTGGAAGAGGAGGAGACGGAGACAAATTATTTACAAAGCAGTCACAGACATTAGTACTAAGGAGAAAAATTCTTCTCAAGTGAACCCATATCATTTCTTACGTCTTATTTTGTTAATGAATTAACCTTAGAGACATCTCTTATTTCACACTAGAAAATAACTGAGGTGCTTTTAAATAATAAATAGATATAGTAAAATGCTCATGACTAGCTTCTCTGTTCAGAAATGCTGATTCAGTTGGTTTGGGGTGGACCTTCGGCATCAGTATTTTAAAAAAATCCCTGAATACTTCTAACGGGTGAAAGATTTAAGAATCATTTCTTAATTGTTCATACAAAACATATATTTTAACTACAACCTGCCCCCACCCAACTGTCTTGTGCTTCTGTATATAGTTTGTCCTCAAAATTTTACTAGTGTATCCCCTAAAAGCTTCTGAAAAAACGAAGTTATCCTTTTCTTTATAAAAATCATACTTTTATTTTAAAACACAGTAAATAATTTAACTTGTCTTTACATAATTTAGTATTTTAATAATGTATACTTTAACAGTAAAATTTTAATATAAACTATTGCCTCATTTTTCAATGAATCCAGTGCTATCTAACCATCAAGGTGATTTGATGTGCACTAACACTCAATGAAAAATACAATTTAAAAACAATCTCTAATTTAATCCTTTTCAATTTTACTTCACTAATAGATTATGTCATGATGACATATTGAGATATTGAAAGTCTTTCCTTGTACATCTTTTATATTTGTTATTATAGCTATGTAAATTTTAATACAGACTTCTAAAGCCTGAATATTTATGTCCCACAAAACGTATATGTTGAAACTAATCCCCAAGATGATGATATTAAGACATGAGGACTTTGGGAAAGTGATTAGATTGAAAATGGAGGATTTTATGAATGGAACTAGTGCCCTTATAAAAGATGCGTCAAAGAGCCTAGACCTCAGAAAGCCTAGTCCCTTCCACCATGTGAGGACACAGTGAGAAAGGCACCATCTGTAAATCAGGAAACATTCTCTTAGCAGACATCAAATCTGACAGCACCCTCAATTTGGATTTCCAAGCCTCATGAACTGTGACGAATACATTTATGTTGTTTAGAAGTTTCCCAGTCACAGTAGTCTGAACAAAGAAATACATATGTTTAAATTTGAAAAATAGTTTTTTGTGTTAGAGCTTTTTATGACTTAAATTATGTTTCAACATGTGATTAGTATAAATTTAACCAAAATTATACAGATACCTAAAAATTTTTATAACTATTTTGTAGATAATATTTAATTAGATATACTTCTATTAGTGAGATTACTATAATTCATGCAAAATTGGTTGTTGTGTTCATGGATAAATATTACTTATACTGATTCAAGGAGGTAAAAATTATTACTATTTTCCTCAAAAAAAATTTTTTTTTTTTGAGACAGAGTCTCACTCTGTCACCCAGACTGGAGTGCGGTGGCAAGATCATGGCTCACGGCAACCTCCATCTTCCGGGTACAAGAGATTCTCCTGCCTCAGTCTCTTGAGTGGCTGGGATTACAGGCATGCACCACAATGCATGGCTAATGTTTGTATATTTAGTAGAGACAGGGTTTTGCCATGTTGGCCAGGCTCAGACTGGTCTCAAAGGCCTGACCTCAAGTTATCCGCCCTGCCTCAGCCTCTCAAAGTGCTGTTATTACCAGTGTGAGCCTGCACCTGGCCTGTTCCTCATTTTTTTAATACATGTAACTGTTGAAGAAACATTTCACATAAATGTTTATATAGAAGTAAGAAATTATAGCAATGAAACTCAGTTTTTAAAAAATCCTTGAAAAGTATACAACTTAATCTCATGTATCTGCATCATCAGAATTAATTTAAATCATTCATTGCCTAAAAAATTAAATTGAATCTCCCTTATTTTATTGAAAACAGATAATTACAAACACCTACATGTGAAAACAACTTTTGAGCCATTTTAGAGTCATTCACTTTTTCAATAAATGCATCAATTATTGCCAGTTTTTTGTGACAGTTCTTTTGTACCCTTGAGCAGGTTAAAAGTTTGAATGGATAAATGTTTGCCTTTCTAATGTAAAGTAGGAGAAGGAAGATTACAAACATGCAATTCAAACTGGTGTCGTAAAGCCAGGACAACCTATGCACAGTCTCAGGAAGATAAATTTTAGGAAATAGTGCAAAAAGAATTTGAGTTCTGGAAATTAATTGCATAAAAACTATCCAATCCTTCGGTCCCCTTGGAAACATCTCTTGTATCCCAATGGTAACCCAACTGAAAGATTGCTATTCAATGTTTGCCTATGAAACGCTTCCATTATGATTTTTTAACAAGAATAAACTGGGATAACTTATCCGGAAATACAATTACTCTTTCTTCAGGAAAATATATATATGTAGTATATAACAAGAATAGCAACTGTAATAGTTTGCTAAGCCAACATGGCACAAGTATACATATGTAACAAACCTGCACGTTATGCACATGTACCCTACAACTTAAAGTATAATAATAATAAATAAATTAAAAAATAAAAATAAAAATAAATGCATTAAGGTATTTTCAAAACTTCCTCCTAAAAAAAAAAAAAAAAAAAAAAAAAGAATAGCAACTGTAAATTTTGAAATTCAAAATTGATTAACACTTTCGTGGTTAGTTCTTATTGTTACAGAAAATATTCTAATCAACAATATCAGCACAGTTTTTATTTAGAATTAGACATTTATGTTGAATTCTCATTTTTTAAATTATCTATGTCTTTACTTTCCATGTTTTTGTAATTGTTATTATTTTTTCGTAATCCTTATAAACCTTTCTTTTTCTTTTTTTAATGGTATAATAGAAAATATCAATTTAATACAAAAGAAGTCAACTAATGGCAGAATATGCAAACAAAAAGGAAATAAGAGATACGGAAATGAAATAGCAAAATTGCAAATGTAAATTCTACCTTATCAACAATTACATTAAATGTAAGTGGTTTCAACACTCCAATTTAAAGGCAGAGATTGACAAAAAATAGATTTTAAAAACTGTAAACCACTTCCATGCTGTTTACAATAGGCGTATATTTTAGAGTCAGACACAAATAGGTTGAAAGTTTAAAGGATTAAAATACAAACAGTAATCAAAAGAGAGATAGAGTGGATATACTAATATCAGGCAAAATATACATTAAGATAAAAAAATTACTGAAGCAAAGAATATTTTATTTTCATTATTTTTATTATATTTCTTAAATTTTATTTTATTTTAGATTCCAGGATACATGTGCAGAATGTTCAAGTTTGTTACATAGGTAAATGTGTGCCATGGTTATAATCCTTTCTTAATGTGTTCCAGCATTTCCAAACTGCCACTTGTTTAATTATTCTTTATTTTTTAAACGTTTCTTTGTATTTAGTGTCATTTAATACTTTTTCACTATGTATTACACATATATCATATAGATTATTTTTTAAAAAATAATTTTCAGCCGGGCGCGGTGGCTCAAGCCTGTAATCCCAGCACTTTGGGAGGCCGAGACGGGCGGATCATGAGGTCAGGAGATCGAGACCATCCTGGCTAACACGGTGAAACCCCGTCTCTACTAAAAAAAAAATACAAAAAAACTAGCCGGGCATGGTGGCGGGCGCCTGTAGTCCCAGCTACTTGGGAGGCTGAGGCAGGAGAATGGCGTGAACCCGGGAGGCGGAGTTTGCAGTGAACTGAGATCCGGCCACTGCACACCAGCCTGGGCGACAGAGCGAGACTCCGTCTCAAAAAAGAAATAAATAAATAAAATAATTTTCTGCTTAGTGTATAAAATATACAAGAAAATGAAGAAAAAATAATGTTACTAATTACTACTAATGCAGAGATAGTTACAATCAATAATTTGGCATGTAGATTAAATGTTCTTTTTTGATGTTATTGTACAATTATTAATATTTTACTGGTGAATCATAAAAATATGCATTAGTGTATATTTTTCTTTGCAGTTTGTCAATTTGCAAAGTTTTCATTAGTTCCAGTAAGTTTTCATTTCTCCTAATGGCATTTCTGTGAAAAATAATCATGCTATCTCGAAAATAGTAATTTTCTTTCTCTTCCCATTGGTAAACCGATTAGATTTTTCTGTTTCAAAAAACATATGTTTATTAGCAATAACTACTAAACATATAGCTACCATATTAATATTTATAATGCTTATCTCCCTACAAACATCTATAATTGAATGATCTACTCTATGTATCCTCTTTTAGTTCTTCAACTGAACTTATCATATCCTTGTTCTTCCTTGTATCTGACTGGATTTCAGATAAATAGTATCTCTTTAGCCCAATCTCCCATTTCTTAGAATTTCATCTGCTTCACTCTTCATGTAATTAGTTGCCGTATCCACTGATCACATCGCTGTAATTCTTGCACCCTACTTGCATTTTTGGTGTCATACCTTAAGTGAGCTCCTATTTCCCTCTCAAAATCAATGAATTCAGTATATTTTATTTGATTATCAATTTAAAATATTTGTCAAGAAAATGTATGCACACAATTAAAAATTCACCTTTTATACAGAAAAGCTGATTACCAAAATAAGCCCTCTGCCTCATCTCTCAGCAGATGTTTTATTATTCTGGTTGATAGGAATATTTTATGTATTTTATACATTTTTAATATGTAACTATATATATATCATATCAAATATATACATATTTATATATTTTTAATACTTTATATATGTGGTTAATGGGAATAGTCTTTATGGAGAATAAAGAAGATTAGGTTATCACTTAAAGAAAGTTATGCATATCGAGGTCTAACTTACTTGTAACATTACCTATCTCTGCTTTCTCTCTTTTTCTATTGTTACATAATTCTTCAATGTGGAATGACATTCTAAATTTCTTTTTCTTTTTCAGCAAGTATATGCAATATTTTTTGACATAGTACTTTATGAGATGAGGATGCTTGCACTCCCAAAATCTCACTACCATTTCTCTGCTATCTGTTTTCTTAGGCTCTGTCATGGGAACATCCACTTTTATAGTAAAGATAATAATAGGTATGTTTTGCCCTGGAACCAAAATATACTCCATGTGATTTGTGTACAAAAGTTTAATCTAAGGATGAAAAACAGTACATATTTATTTTCTGTGTATCACATAATAAATATCATTTACCACAAGTCCAAGTAAAATACAAAGGACTTAAAATACTTGAGTTATCAAATCCATATGGGCAAATCTAGTCAACTCTTTTTTAAGTGCTCACATAATCTATGGATCAGGAATTTGGATGAAAAATGACTTGTTCTGCTCTGCGTTTGGCCACAGTTGGGAAGACTTTCACATCTAAGCATAATTAAAATGGCCAGGAGCTGAAAACATTGGGCGGTTTCTTTTTTCATAAGTGTGATGATTGTGCTATGCTGAAACAAAGACTGTGCTCAACTGGAACTGCCAACCAGAGCTGCTACACGTGGATTCCCATGTACCCATGTGGTTTGAGCTTCCTCATCCATGGATGCTTCAGAGTAGCTGAACTTCTTGCACAGTGGCTAAAAGATCAACAAAAACAAGAGAGATGTTACATGATCTTTTATGACCCAGTCTCAGAAATCACAAAATATCACTTTCACTATTTATTGGTGAAAGAAGTCATTAATAAGGAAACCTGTCTTCTTAATAGGTGACATGTCAAAGAATTTTGAGTATGTATTGAAAATAACATAACATTAACATATTCAAAGTGCTACCTGAAGACATTATATGTATGCAAAATAGGATAGTTTAGCCTTCTAACTATACAGCATATTTTAGATTGCAAATTTAATGAAATTCCAAACTTCAACTTTGGAAAACTGTAATGCCACATGATCCTGAAGCAGCTTTGTCATCTGTGGTAAATACCCAGGATTCGTTGTCTCGTGGCAAGAATATTTAGGACATAGATGACACCCATGAGGACTTTAGGAGTGGAGAATTCATAGGCAAAAGAAAGAGAAAGGAGACAGCTCTCTCTCTCTAGTGGGAGAGAGGGACTTCTGAAAGGAAAGACTGTCCAGCAGCGGAATTTGTCGGATTTTATAGGCAGGCTTGAGGAGGTGGTGTCTGATTTATGCAGAGCCCACAGATTGGTTTGATCAGGTGTGATGTTTACATAGTGCACAGGGAAGGCTGGCCACCCTATCCTAATCTTATTATGCAAATATAATTTCCTGTAGACTGGCACCATCTTGCTTGCTCTTCACTGTACATGTGGCTGGCAAAGGGAAGGGAAGATGAAGCTTGAATTCTGAACATATCTAGTCTCAGACAGTTCCCTCCTGCTGGCATTAACCATTGTAAGTCTCCAGCTTGCTTGTCTGTGTCCACAGCTTGATTTTACAGGCTGCTCTTCATTAGAAAATGATCTGGAGCTGCTTTTCATTAAAAAGGAAAACTATACCAAGGACTCCAGTACCCTCACTATCAGCCTAAGTAATTTCTTTTAAACTCCCATATCAATCCTAAATGTGGAAGAAAATTATAAGAATATTCATGGACTGGATATTAGTTACCTGACATATGACATGTTCAAACATTACTTGTGTCTTCTCTGAATACCAACAAAATTGACAAAGATTAAGAAGCAGTGATAGCCACAGAGATTAGGAGTCAGTTTCCTTCTAATTTAGGTACGTATTTTTCAGTACCTGAAAACATCTACAACATTTTTAAGTGTCAAAACTAAGACAATCTTATTAGTGCAGACTATAGTAATGACTATAAATTGATTTGTGTTTATATATTATGTAATTTTTTCAAATCCAATTTGTATCAGAAGGATGCTTCCATTTGAATCTGTTATTAACATATGTCAAGTAAAAATGCTGCAATAATTTAATTAATTCTGAAATGTATATTTTTGGAACATGTATCAAAGGTATATCAAGGATTATGCCTTCATTATAGTTGGGTTATAAAGAAATATGACAAGCCCATAGCATATTTCCGTAAAAAAACCACACAATAACTTAGAATGTTTCAATAATTAAATAAAATACTTGTGAAATAGCATTATTGTTTTCATTTTGTTGATTGCAAAGTTAGTCTTCCTGCAGGGGATATTGGAAAAATTTATGGTTTTAACCTTTAGTTTAGAATTAATGTTATTGCAGAGCTTTGGGATTATAAATAGCTATCTATTCCCAACATAACTACAGACAACCTTTACAAAAGTCATTTAGTAAATACTGCCTTCGCTAGGAAATAAAAAAAGTTTATTGTGTGACAGCTATTGACAAAGGGCAGATAATCTAATGAAGAATGGTTATAATATTAACAAGGAAAAAAGCAACTTTACTTCTATTGATACTTTCTATCCAAAGGGCAATAATAGAGCCAAATTTTCTAGCAAAGATCTTCTTTTAAAAATTTTTTGAAAACATGCTTCCTAGATGGCATTTTATTTAACAAAATTAAAAATCACTTACATATTCCTAAAAGCAAGAAATATCAATGGTTATGTTAAGTGGGGAATATTTTGAAATAAATGTTAATATTTAATTTATATATTTTATTGTGTATATGAAAAAGTAATAATTAAGCCAAAAACTTATCTTCAAAGGTTTTAACAATCTAAATTAAAATTTTATAAATATATAAAATTAAGCTTCGGGATAGTATTTTTTAAAATATTTATCATTTCATGCCATTCCCTGACAAGTATATATTCATTATATAGTTATATCCATATTTCCAGCATAATATATTGTTTTTGTCTTTTGTTTCTATTAAAATACTGAAAATACCCTGGTAAACTATTGTCTGTATCCGTATGTGTCACTTTTTTTTTTTTCTGGTGTCTGACCAAAAATTTTGTAAAATTAGCTATTTTAATATGGAGTGCATTGCGTATTATTTTCTTTAGGCAGTCTTTTGGTTCAATAGTGCACAAATAATAATGTCTGAGTTCAAGGATGAAGGATGAGCTTCTTAGTAAAGATATAATTAGCTCTTTGATTGTGTGATCACTCAATGTGGAGTTTGTGTAAAATGACACAAGGGCGCTAAACACAGAACACAAGGCAGAGCGTGAATATCCTTTAATGTGTCCAATGTGATTTGTTGTTTAAGATTAGCACAATTGGCTGGGCATAGTAGCTTACGTATATAATCCCAGCACTTTGGGAGGCTGAGGGGAGCGTATCATCTGATGTCAGGAATTTGAGACCAGCCTCTCCAACATGGTGAAACTCCGTCTCTAATAAGAATACAAACAAACAAACAAAAAAATTAGCCCAACACGGTGTCACGTGCCTGTAGTCCCAGCCTCTTGGGAGACTGAGGCTGGAGAATCGCTTGAACCTGGGAGGAGGAGGTTGCAGTGAGCTGAGATCATGCCACTGCACTCCAGTCTGGGCCACAGAAGGAGACTCTGTCTAAAAAAAAAAAAAAAAAGAAAAGAAAAAAAATTAGCACAATTATGCACATTTAGTCATCTACATAAATTTAAGTTTTATTATTTTTAAAGAAAGGAGATTTGCAAATAAGTCTATAACTTTCTTATTCAGAACAAAACACAAGAAGAAATATATAGAAACATATTTTAGTGCATGTTGTTACTTTGTCATGTTCCATATTATAGAAAACTCTTTCGTTAAAAAGCAGCTCAGTCAGTAGCAACATTTCAAGTTATGGTTTAATACTATGATATTAGGTAAGTATGCTAACAAAAAGGTTTTTTTTCTCTTTATTCCTTTCATTAATATTGTTCAAACACTTGGTGAGTTTTTTCCAGTATCATTCAAAGAAAAAAGTCTAAGTAAAGCTTAGTTCCAAATTAAATAGAACAGACCAATCAAACAGTGAGGCGATGTTGGCTTATAGTGAGTTTTGTTTATACGTTTGATTGTTTACTTATTGTATACATGCTATGTATGTACATTTGTGTATATATATATCATAAATATATATACAAACGTGAACGTACTATATTGTGCTTATATTTTAAAGTTTTACAAGGTATATATGAATCATGACTTTTCATTTAAGGTAAAATAGTGAATTACACATAATTTATAAATACTATTGCCCATTTTGGGTGCAAGTACTAACTGGAGAGAAAAAAATACATTAAAAAAAAAAGTTGTAATGACACAAGTTACAATAAATGACAGCACTTTGCCTTTCTTGACGCAAATAATGTTTTTGCCTAACTTTAAAACAATAGAATAGCTCATGGAAATCACATTATTTTTCAATTCTTGTCACGACTGCATTTGTTCTCAAATTTTAAACAAAATCCAATGTTGCTATAAGACAAAGTACACAGAAAAAACCATTTCAGAATGTAGTATGAACATAAATTCATATATACTTGACAATGTCAATGAAGCCTATTTTTTTTTTTTTTTGAAACAGTTTCACTCTTGTTGTCCAGGCTGAAGTGCAATGGCACCATCTCAGCTCACTGCAGCTTCCGCCTTCCAGGTTCAAACGATTCTCCTGTCTCAGCCTCCTGAGTAGCTGGGATTACAGGCGAGCGCCACTACGCCCGGCTAATTTTTGGTAATTTAGTAGAGATGGGGTTGCACAAAGTTGACCAGGTTAGTCTCGAACTTCTCACCTCAGGTGATCTGTCCCTGCCGGCCTCCCAAAGTACTGTGATTACAGACGTGAGCCACTGCGCCCAGCCATGAAGCCTAAAATTTTTAAAATTTTTAGTTTACAAATGTTTCCCCATAGAGCAGGCAGAAGACTACTGAAGAGTTCAGGAATTGGCAGAAATAATCTTACAATATAATTTACATAAAGGGGCAATGGGTTTTTAGGTAGCCAAATATGAATTAATTACAAATACACTGACAACTAAAATTCGAGTTTGCTTTTAATTACAGTTATTTTACCATAAACTTTACACTGCTTTTCTACTTGCTTCAATGTATTATAAATTCCAATAGCTTTTAATTTTTCTCAGAAATAATACAACCAAGAAAGAACCTAAAATTTTTGTCCTTCAATTATGGATGTGGGGATGGCTTATGGGTACAAAAGAAAAGTTTTAAGAATTAATAGGACTTAGCAATTGCTAGCACAACAGGGTTACTATTGTGAAAATAATTTAACTGTACATTTTTAAATAACTAAAAAAGTACAATTAAATTGTAACATAAAGGATAAATACTTGAGGTAATAAATAACCATTTTAGCCCAATGTAATTATTATACATTGCATGCCATATCAAAATATCTCATGTAACCCCAAAAATATATATACCTACTATGTACCAACATACTTCTTTTAAAGATGAAAATACTTGTTTGGGTAATGTGCTTGATCCTGTGGATAATCCAAAAGGCAAGAGAATGTTGGCACAATATAGTATTTGATTATTTGTCATTGTCAAGTACAATCAACTGATCAGAGTAAGGAGTGAGCATTACATGCTTTTTGTTTGAGGACTTTCAATATAAAACTTTAAATAATTTCTAAGTAAAAAATGCTCATTTCAGAATGTGAAAATGTGTGTTGGGAAAACACAAGACCTAGGGAGAAAACAAAAGTAAATATAGTATGAAGGGAATAGAGAGTTCTAAATAAGAATAAGAGTATAGAATATGCATATTAAAGCGTGAAAACAAACAACCCCTTGAGGGGAGCAGAAAAATGAAATGAAAACTTTTAAGCGGTCTTTCGGGAAATAAATTTTCTAAATTTCTTTAACTCAGAGTTTCCCATGCTTAATTGACACCATACACAGTATTTCTTACTTTTTCTACATCACTTTTGATGTCTGGACAAACTTCTGTTTTACAGAACAACTTTGGGAAAACGCTGTTATACATAATTGATTTGGGGACTGAGTTTTGATGTCGTTCAATAGGAAAAAGAAATGACTGAACAATTTTTCAGTGGATGAAATGATTGAAAATATGTATTGGGTGAACTGGTTTGGCAACATTATGTAAAATGGACTGGAAATGGCAGCCCATCTTATGTATATGCAAATATGTGTCAAAGTTTGATCACATCTTTGACTCATTTGTGAAAGCCAAGATTACATTAGCTGATATAGAAGAGCCAAGCTAATTCTAAATGTATGATGCTAATTGTGGACTTAAAAAACAAGGGATGAGGGGGCAAGCGAGGTGGCTCACCTTGTAATACCATCCCCTTAGGAGGCCGAGGCCAGCAGATTAGGAGGTCAAGAGATCGAGACCATCCTGGCCAACATGGTGAAACCCTGTTTCTACTAAAGATACAAAAATTAGCTGGATGTGGTGGCGCGCGCCTGTAGTCCCTCCCAGCTGCTAGGGAGGCTGAAGCAGGAGAATTACTTGAATCAGGGAGGCGGAGGTTGCAGCGAGCCGAGATCACGCCACTGCACTCCAGCCTGGCAACAGAGCGAGACCAAAACAAGGGGAAGGATTAGGATCTGATAAATGTCAAAGGAAGAATTGTTAAGGAATAATGTCAGTTTTCAGATAAAAATGAAAAGGAATTAAATTAACACAGATTATAAATATAAGAACAGAGTAGAAAGAAGTTACAATAAATAAAAAATGAAAGCTCAATAGTTTAAGCCATTATTATTATTATTATTATCTTTTATCAAGAGGCAATTGGAAGAATTTATGGAGATTTCTTGTTTTGTTTTGATGTGTGTGTGTGTGAGTGTGCGTGTGTGTGTGAACATATTAGATTTAGAGATGTTTCAAAGAACTCCAAGACGAAGTCAACATTGCTCCAGAGGAATAATATAATAATGACACATCTAAGATTGTGTGTTAATTAAGAAGACTTTATCTCTAAGGAAGTTTTTGTGGAGAGATCAATGGTGGGGAGAGAAGGGTCTGACAATGCCAGGCAAGGAGAAGAGAGAAGAAAGAAGAAAGAAGCGAAGAGAAGTGAAGGAAACGCAAAGGAAGGAAAGGAAAATAGAAAAGGTGAAAAGAAATGACAGTACCCTGCTGGGCACGATGGCTCATGCCTGTAATCTCAGCCCTTTGGGAAGCCGAGGTAGGTGTATCACCCGAGGTCAGGAGTTCAAGACCAGTCTGAGCAACACAGTGAAACCCCATCTCTACTAAAAATACAAAAATTAGCCTGGCGTAGTGGCGTACGCCTGCAGTCTCAGCTAATCAGGAGACTGAGGCAAAAGAATTGCTTGAACCTGGGAGGCGGAGGTTGCAGTGAGCTGAGATGGCGCCACTGAACTCCAGCCTGGGCAACAGAGTGAGACTCCACCTAAAAAAAAAAAAAAAAAAAAAAAAGGAAAAAATAACATGACAGTACCCAAATTCAGAATATCAGGACTACTATCTTAATTTTTAAAAATATATTTTTTGTTAAAAATTCTATCAATCTCAAAAGAGTATAATTGAGCGGAAAGTTCCTAGTTCCTAGTGACACCACAGCTGTCATAATTTTGTAGCACATTTTTTTATACATTTAGTATAGCCTAAGTCTGCAGTGTTTAGAAAGTCTATAGTAGTGTACAGTAATGTCCTAGGACTTTACATTCACTCACCACTCAGACTCCTCACAAATAACTTTCAGCCTTGCAAATTTTATTTATAAGTGTCCTATACAGGGATACCACTTTTTATCTGGTAAAACATGTTTACTGGCTGGGTGCGGTGGTTCACGCCTGTAATCTCAGCACTTTGGAAGGCCGAGGTGGGTGGATCACGAGGTCAGGCGATCGAGGCCATCTTGGCTATCACAGTGAAACCCCGTCTCTACTAAAAAAAAAAAAAAAAAAAAGGCCGGGCATGGCGGCGGGCACCTGTAGTCCCAGATACTTGGGAGACTGAGGCAGGAGAATGGCGTGAACCCAGGAGGCAGAGCTTGCAGTGAGCAGAGATGCGCCACTGCACCCCAGCTTGGGCCACACAGTGAGACTCTGTCTCAAAAAAAAAAAAAAAAAGTTGACTATACCTTGTCTATGTTTAGGTGCACAGATACTTATTATTGTGTTACAATTGCTTACAATATTCAGTGCAGCAACATGCTATACAGGTTTGTAATCTAGGAGCAATGGGTTATAACACATAGGTATGTAGAAGGCTATACCACATAGGTTTGTGTCAGTACACTCTGTGATGTTTGTATAAAGACAAAATCATCTAATAATTCTATTACCTAAAGGCTCATTTCTCAGAGCTTATACCCACTTTTAAGCTACGCAAGATAGTATATTGAAATAACTGTATGAATAAGAGTCTGGAAAATTAAAACTTTGGAAATATTTTCTAATGAGTTAATTGATATTGACATAGTATTTCTAAAATCTGGATTCAAATGTAGGACTTTTATATATAAGAATATATCTAAAACCATGAATGTAGTTATTATTAATAAAATATTGTGCAGAAATATAGTTTGTAAAGTTTATTACAATAACGATAGCTTATGTAAACATATGGTACATTTTTAAGCTTTTTAATTAAATATTATTCTTAAATAAAATTACATCATTGCTAGTATATTCTGCAGTGTCTGATAAAAGATATTTTAGACCTTTCAGGACAAAAAGGCAAAAGAGAGAATTTGATGTATGGACTTACATAACAAGAAATAACATGCTCTCACAAAATTGTAATTCCATAATTCAAAGAATAATAACAATATAATATTTGTATAATACAGGTATACCAATAAAAGTAACATATTTGGGAGGGATAATAACATTTCACTTAAACGGGATTCAAAGTGAGTATTCCATATGGTCAAAATTGGTTGCAAGTATTCATCTAACATATAAGGCTGATGTGTAGTGAGATTGGCATATTTCATTTTTCAAAAGTCTTTTTACTTTTTATACATATAGGAACTTCCAAATAATGCCATCAATCCATAATTTGTTGTAAGATATTTATCAAATGTTATTTGATTTTTCTCTTGATGGTGCCCTTTTAGCATGTCTTAATATTGAAAATTAATCTCTTCTAATTGAAGATTATATAAAATCTCCTTAATTGCACAAGGAAACAGATTTTAAAATGTGGACTCTTTATTTGGACCTTTCTTGAGTCCAAAAAACACTGCTAGAACTGTAATGAGTTCACCAAATATATCTGCTTCAAATTTGTTGGGGCTATAGGAATATTGATTTTTATTTTAACTTTGCAGCATGTCTAAAATGGTTTTAACTTTAACCATATATAAAGCAAATTTTTAGTATCTGTGATCCTAGCAATATAAGCAGTTGTTCAGATTTTTACAATACATGTTAAAAAGTACTATTTTGCTTTGTAATTTCACTAAAAAAAATACTTAAGAACTTTATGAGGTCTGCAGCAAAAGTTATTCTGCAATGCTATTTAATGTTTAACATTAGTGGTTGAGGGTGGTACTCTTTCAGTTAAAAAAAATAAAATCTATGTCCTCAACTAACAGAATCACAATACAACTACATTATTTTAAAGTTATAAAACTTGTTTGTGGTAAAGCAAGCCACAATATTCAGCTTCTATTTTGGCAAAAAAATTCATGAGTTGGCAATAGTTAAGTTCTTGAGAAGAAATGAAGCTTACCATTGACGCTACTGGCGCAATTACACATGATAGGTTTAAATATTTCCTACAAAGTGTCTGCTGAAAAGTAATGTATTGGATAACTATAAGCTTTAAAGCCTTGTATTTCTACAAGATTTGTGAATTTATTTAAATGTCTTTTTCTGCTCCATACTTTTTTCCCCACAATCAGCCATAAAACATCTCAGCAGATTCCACTACAAGTTGTACTGCATTACTGCCTCCTCAATTTCTTTAAAAATCTTGTCACCTGCAGTTGTTTCTTGCAAAATATGTTGTAGGAACTTTTTTTGTTGTCACTTCAAACTTGGCGTTGACTCTTCAAACAACTGCTTTGCAGTACCAGTAGCATCTGTGAACATACCAAGAAAAAGGCAAACCTCTTGAGTAATTTTCCTTGTTTTTTTAAGTAAATATTGAATTTACTCCTAATGTCCTGAACTCTTCTAGCAACTGTTCTTGCCAAAGACTGATAATCTTAAACAAGTTTATTTTAGTTGAATACTTTTATCTGGCTACTGCAATAAAAAAATTAAATAATTCATCATAAGCAAAAATTTCCCTTACTTAGCACAAAATGAGCTGCCTAGACTTACTTTGGTTCCGTTTTTATTTACTTTTAAATTTTTTGTTAACAAATTCTGATAAGATGAAGTATTCCTTTTTAAGTTTTCTTTTTTAAATTTTTGTATTTTACTTTAAGTTCTGGGATACAAGTGCAGAATGTGTAGGTTTGTTACACAAGTATACATGTGCCATGGTGTTTTAGTGCACCTATCAACCGTCATCTAGGTTTTAAACCCCACATGCATTAGCTACTTGTCCTAATGCTCTCCTTCCCCTTGTCCCCCACTCCCCCCCAACTGTCCCCGGTATGTGTTGTTCCCCTCTCTGTGTCCGTGTGTTCTCATTGTTCAACTCCCACTTGTGAATGAGAACATGTGGTGTTTGGCTTTCTGTTCCTGTTTGCTGAGGATGGTGGCTTCCAGCTTCATCCATGTCCTTGCAAAGGACATGATCTCATTCCTTCGTATGACTGCGTAGTTTTCCATTTTATATATATATCATATTTTTTTATCCAGTCTATCATTGATGGACATTTGGATTGGCTCCATGTCTTTGCTATTGTAGAGAGTGCTGCAATAAACCCATATGTGTGCATGTGTCTTTATAGAATAATTATTCATATTCCTTTGGGTATATACACAGTAATGGGATTGCTGGGTCAAATGGTATTTCTGGTTCTAGATCCTTAAGAAATTGCTGCATTGTCTTCCACAATAATTGAACCAATTTACATTCCCACCAACAGTGTAAAAGCATCCCTATTTCTCCAGTGCCTCGTCTCTTGACTTTTTAACAATCGTCATTCTGACTAGCATGAGATGGTATCTCATTGTGGTTTTGATATGCATTTCTCTAATAATCAGTGACATTGAGCATTTTTTCATATGTTTGTTGGCCACATAAATGTCTTTTGAGAAGTGTCTGTGTCTTTGTGCACTTTTTACTCTGGATACTAGACCTTTGTCAGATGGGTAGACTGCACAAATTTTCTCCCATTCTGTACATTGTCTGTTCATTCTGATGATAGTTTCTTTCACTGCGCAGAAGCTTTTCAGTTTGATTAGATCCCATTTGTGAATTTTTGCTTTTGTTGCAATTGCTTTTGACATTTTTATCATGAAGTCTTTGTCCATGCCTATGTGCTGAACTGTATTGCCTAGGTTTTCTTCTAGAGTTTTTATGGATTTTTGTTTTACATTTAAGTCTTTAAATCATCTTGAGTTAATTTTTGTATAAGGTGTAAGGAAGTGGTCCAGTTTCAGTTTTGTGCATGTGGCTAGCCAGTTTTCCCAGCACCATTTATTAAACAGGGAATTCTTTCCTCATTGCTTGTTTTGTCCCCATTGCTTCTTATTTCTGAGGTCTCTGTTCTGTCCCATTCGTCTAAATGTCTGTTTTGGCACTAATACCAAGCTTTTTGGTTACGATACCTTTGTAGTATAGTTTAAAGTCAGGTAGCATAATGCCTACAGCTTTATTTTTTTGCTTAGGATTGTCTTGGTGACTCAGTTTTTTGGTTCCATAAGAAACTTAAAGTAGTTTTTTTTTGTTGTTTTTTTTTTTTTCCTAATTCTGTGAAGAATGTCAATGGTAGTTTAATGGGAATAGCATTGAATCTGTAAATTACTTTGGGCAGTATGGCCATTTTCAAGATATTGGTTCTTCCTATCCATGAGGATGGAATGTTTTCTCATTTGTTTGTGTCCTCTCTTATTTCCTGAGCAGAAGGTTGTAGTTATCTTTGAAGAGGTCTTCACATCCCTTGTTAGCTGTATTTCGAGGTATTTTATTCTCTTTGTAGCAACTGTGAATGGAAGTTCATTTGTGATTTGGCTCTCTGCTTGTCTATTGTTCTTGTATAGGAATGTTTGTGATTTTTGCACATTGATTTTGTATCCTGAGACTTTGTTGAAGTTTCTTATCAGGTGAAGGAGTTTGGGGGCTGAGATGCTGGAGTTTTCTAAATATGGAATCATGTTATCTGCAAATAGAGACAATTTGACGTCCTCTATTCCTATTTGAATACCCTTTGTTTCTTTCTCTTGCCTGATCACCCTGGCCAGAACTTCCAATACTGTGTTAAATAGAAGTGGTGAGAGAGGACAACTTTGCCTTGTGCTGGTTTTCAAAGGGAATGTTTCCAGCTTTTCCCCATTCAGTATGATATTGCCTGTGGGTTTGTCATAAATAGCTTTTATTATTTTGAGATATGTTCCATCAGTACCTAGTTTATTGAGAGTTTTTAACATGAAGGAATGTTAAATTTTATCGAAGCTCTTTCCTGCATCTATTGAGATAATCATGTGGTTTTTGTCGTTGGTTCTATTTATGTGATGGATTATGTTTATTGATTTTCATATGTTGAACGAGCCTTGCATTGCTGGGATGAACCCAACTTGATCATGGTGAATAAACTTTTTTGATGTGCTACTGGATTAAGCTAGCCAGTATTTTATTGAGGATTTTCACATCGATGTTCATCAGGGATATTGACCTGAAGGGTTTATTTTCTTTTTGTGTTTGCCAGATTTTGGTACCAAGATGATGTTGCCTTATAAAATGAGTTAGGGAGGAGTCCCTCCTTTTCAATTATTTGGAGTAGTCTCAGAAGGAATGGTGCCAGCTCCTCTTTCTATCTCAAGTAGAATTTAGCTTTGAATCTGTCTAGTCCTGGGCTTGATTTGGTTGATAGGCTATTAATTACTGCCTCAATTTCAGAACTTGTTATTGGTCTATTCAGGGATTCAACTTCTTTCTGGTTTAGTCTTGGGAGGTTGTACGTGTCTAAGAATTTATCCATTTCTTCTAGATTTTCTAGTTTATTTGCATAGATGTGTTTATAGTATTCTCTGATGGTAGTTTGTATTTCTGTGGGGTCAGTGGTGATATTCCCTTTATCATTTTTTTTATGTGTCTATGTGATTTTTCTCTCTTTTCCTCTTTATTATTTTCTTGCCTATATTTCCAGTGTGGGAGTAAATTACATCAGTTGTCTCTATATACTTTCAAGTACAGAAAACAGATTTGTCCAGTAATTCCAAAAACATATATTTTTGTGAAGATTATATCTGAAATATTTTCTATGTTTTATAAAGAAAAACCCAAATTAAAGCATTCCTTCTTTCTGTTACTACAATCAGAGTAGTTCTCTTTAGAAGATTCATTTATTCACAAAATTACATACTTGGAAAAATGAAACACATATGTTTACTACAAGTTTTTTATTGGTAAATCAATGGCAAAACATGGAAACAACAAGAAAATACATATATTCTGAATAATAAATCAGTCTGGGAACAATGACTTATCCCTGCAATTCCCAAACTCTGGGAGGTTGAGGTGGGCAAATCTTTTGAGCCCAGAAGTTCCAGACCAGCCTAGAGTACATGATGCCCTGTCTTTGCAAAAAAAAAAAAAAAAAATTGCTGGGCATGGTGGTGTGAATCTATAGTCTCAGTTACCTGTGAGGCTGAGGCAGGATAATTGATTGAGCCCAAGAGGTTGAGGCTGCAGTAAGCAGTGATTGTGCCACTGCCCTCCAGCCTGGGCAACAATATCAGGGGAACCAGCCCCCAATATTTCAATGTAAGTTCTTTCTATTTTCCATAAGTATCGGTGGGCTAAGAAATAAAGAGAAAGAGTACAAAGAGAGAAATTTTACAGCTGGGCCTCGGGAGGTGACATCACATATAGATAGGACTGTGATGCCCACCTAGGCTGCAAAACCAGTAAGCTTTTATTAAGGATTTCAAAAGGGGAGGGGGCGTATGGACAGGGAGTAGGTCACAAAGATCACATGCTTCAAAGGGCAAAAGTGAGAACAAAGATCACATGCTTCTGAGGAAAGAGAGAAAGGACAAAAGCAAAGATAACAAGGCAAAGGGCAAAATTAGAATTACTGATGAGGGTCTATGTTCAGCTGTGCACGTACTGTCTTGATAAACATCTTAACAGAAAATAGGGTTCAAGAGCAGACAACTGGTCTGATCTCAAATTTAGAGGGTGGGGTTTCTTCCTCACCCTAATAAGGCTGAGGGTACTGCAGGAGACCAAGGTGTATTTCAGTCCTTATCTCAACCATGTAAGACAGACACTCCTAGAGTGGCCATTTATAGACCTCCCCTCAGGAATGCATTCCTTTCCGAGGGTCTTAATTATTAATATTCCTTGTTAGGAAAATAATTCAGTGATATCTTTCCTACTTGCACATCCATTTATAGGATCTCTGCAAGAAGAAAAATAAGGTTCTATTCTGCCCTACCCCACAGACAGTCTTACCTTATGGTTGTCTTCCCTTTTTCCCTGAAAATGGCTGTTATTCTGTTCTTTTTCATGGTGCACTGATTTCATATTGTTCAAACACACATGTTTTACAATCAATTTGTAGAGTTAGATACAATTATCACAGTGATCCTGAAGTGACGTATATCCTCAGCTTATGAAGATAACAGGATTAAGAAATGAAAGTAAGACAGGGGTAAGAAATTATAAAAGTATTAATTTTGGGAACTGATATATGTTCATATTAAAATGAAATCTTCACAATTTATGTTCTTCTGCTACAGCTCCAGTTGGTCTCTGCATTCGGGCTCCCTGACTTCCCACAACATAACAGAACAAGAACCTGTCTCAGAAAAAAAAAAAAAAGATTAAACCAGGAGATGAAAAATCAACAATAATTTTACTAGATAGATGCATGTATACACATTATTTTAAGTCAGTTTAATTCGATTTTAGTGACTGATTTATTCTACCAGATAATAGCTACTATAATAATTGGCACTTATTAATTCCTGAATTTGTCTGACCTGTTAAAACTAGTAAATACCTGGCCTTTCAGTCTTGTCTTTTTTTTTTTTTTTTTTTTTTTTTTTTTGAAACAGAATCTTTCTCTGTCACCCAGGCTGGAGTTCAGTAGCATGATCTGGACTCACTGCAACCTCCGCCTCCTGGATTCAAGCAATTCTACTGCCTCAACCTCCCGAGTAGCTGGGATTATAGGCACATGCCACCATACCCAGCGGCTTTTATATTTTTAGTAGAGATGGAGTTTTGCCATGTTGGCCAGGCTGGTTTCAGACTCCTAACCTCCAGTGATTCATCCACTTCAGCCTCCCAAAGTGCTGGGATTACAGATGTGAGCCACTGTGCCTGGCCCAGCCTTTTCTTTTTAAGCATAGAGTGCTTTTTAAACATTAATATATTAACTTTATATTTACAAGTATACTGCTACATACCTTTTTTATACAAAGCCATAAGGTGCCAAGCATAACAATGCAGATAAGCTGCCCATAAAAACTAGTAGCATATAGAATTCAAATTGAAAAATGACATTTCTAGAAAAGATATCTTTTTATTTCTCTGAAAAATTATAATTTAGTAATTCTACACTAGTGGAATGCCATATTGGTATATTTTCTTAACACTGGTTTCCTATCATTACAAGAAAACACCCATATTAAATAATCTTTTTGTTGGTATAATGATAGCTTTGAAAAGTGCTTTACAATTTCAAAGAGTACTTTCATACATTACTCCTTCTGTCTTTCAAAATAAGTCTGCCAGAATGCAGATAACTTGTATTCTTAAAAAAAAAAAAAAAACAAAACAAAAAACGGGAAATTGTGGTTTAAAGATTTATAATGTCACTATAGCAAATTAATAACAGACTTGGTCTTAAAACCATGTCATATAACTCTTAGCCCAATGTTCTGATCACTAAACTACATAGAAGACAAATGTGAAAAATGAAAAATCAAGTCATCAAGTATCATAACAAATTAGACTGTATTTAGATGACACCAATCATTTGGCTAAAAGAGTGCTTCTCTGACTACAAATCAAACATTTACAAACATCTTACATTTCAAATCATACAGCTCCAACTTTAGCTAGTTTTTTAGAAAAGAAGATTATCAGAACAATAAAGACAATTCACCTAATTAGATCCCAAATATCATTTGCCTGAATTCAGTTGGTAGTGAGTCACAGGTGACACATTATTATCTTTGTTTCAAAAGACTACACTTTCAAAATAGAATTCACTAATGATGTAGTCTATATTCTGGAAAATCCATATTTTTCTTAATAATTCTTAGAGCTGCTCACTGTTTGAACTGATTTTGCAGTTCAAAAGGATGCAAATAATTTTCAAGGCAATAGAAAGGTTTCTATGAAAATGCGACAAGTTTCAGGCACAATAAATATTCAGGTGCAGCCAAATGATGCTGATCCTTCTCTCTCCTTCGGTGGAAAAGAAATCCCATGCCATGCCTGCGTACTATACCAGTTTTCAGAGAAAAGCATCTTACCCATTCTCACTCATCTGTTGCTGCTCTTGGAAGATTCTTAGGAGGCTCCATGTCAGGAATAGGTGCTAGGCATTTCTTCTGACCAGAACTGTCTTCCCTTATATATCAGCATAACATGTTTTCCTGCCTCTTTTAGTTCCCTGCTCAAACATCACCTTCCTTAAGAATATATCCTAGATCACTTTATGTAGAAAAGCAGCTTTAGTTCCTCATGACATTCTTATATTAACTTTATTATCCCTGTTAAGCATTTACCCTTAAAGTAAAAATAAAAATATTTATTTGTTAGTTTAATTCCTATTTTTCCCCCTATAATGTAAGGAAGGGGCTGGGCTGCTTTTACTTCACTACTATATCAGCAATACCTAGAAGAGCAGCTTGCAGGTTGGTGCTGATATTTAATAATTAGTTCATATCACTCTCATTTTGCTCATGGAGATTCAATATTCTATTATTGCTACCATAAGATTGGAATTCTTATACTATATCACCAATGACTGGATATTTCCAAGTTCAGACTTAGCCAAATAAATGGTCTCCATCACACTTGTATTGAGCTATTATACAGAAACTTTCAGCAACTAAGATGGTATAGTAAATGCTGATGTCTCTGTAATCATTTTGGATTAAGTTATTCTAATATCTTCATTTATCAATTTATTGATTCACTAAAGATTTCGTAGATGCATTTTATTTTTTGTGGTTCATTAACAATAATGAGAAACTGAAGAGTATTTTGATTAGTGCATACTATAGAATTTGCTAGAGAATATCTTTTATTTCAAAAGCTTCCAATAAAAACCGAATCTGGGAACATATTATGATTATTTGATACTATATTTGTATATTAAGAAGCAATGAAAGAGATGTATTATTAGAATCAGCATTTTCATGAAAGTATTTAAAGATCTTAGCTAAATATGTAGCTCATTCAAACTCGGAAAAGGCTATGTATTTAGCTGAGAACCCAAATAATTACATTATTAGAGTATACTGTTGACACTCAAACACATTGTTAAATGTGGAAAGAGCTATTATTTGCATTTTTCATTGTTACATATTATTCTATGAAAATCTTTTATTAATAAATAAAAATAGAGCACTTCTTTTATTTACAAACTTCAGACTTTACTTATATTACTAAACTTAACTTCAGCTAATGTAATATTTAAATAGGCTTTTGCCAGCAGAGAGCTCATTAGCATGGTACTTTGCTGAAAACAAAAGTCATTTATATTCCAATCAAAACCAGATGTTGCAGACATATTTTTGAGTTGCAATGTGGAGTGATTATGCTCAAATAATGTTTCATTAAACCAAAATCAGATTCAAAACTTCATTCATACACAGAATTACTTTACTAATAATGTTAATGAGTTCTTACCTAATAAGCCAAATTGTTGACTACATAATATGTGTGCAGTTTTACAGGAAAATACATTCACTTGAGTGAAAATGCTCCTAAATTAGGGCTGATATACAATCAAAAAGCAATAAGCTGAAACTGACAAATATGAGGTCATAGGTCATTCTTAGGTCATTGAGCACTTTTCAAGTCTCTTAACCTGCTTGAATATTTGATGGTTTTCTTTTTACTTTTGTGGAGGCAAATACCATTGTTTTTTGATCATCACAAGTTGATTCAAATACAATGGTGCTATTTTAGACCTGTGACTGACTATATAATATTACAATAATTATAGTGTTTATAGCAAGTCTAGTAAATTTCCAAAAACTTATATTAACTCAAGCCATTTTTTTAATAACCTTCTGCAAAGTTAAATAATTTGCCCAAGGTCATATTACTTGGAAACAACAAGGCTAGAATATTAACTCAGTCCATCTAGCTCAGAGAATCTCTCCTTAGTTTAACTATTGTTCAAGACTCTCCAGGAGTTTGTTGGACTCACTACTTAAGTTTTAAAGCCATGGAAAGAATAAAGTTGTTGTAACCCGCATCCTTCCCTTTACACTATTGATTCTTTCTTGTTACAGAATATTTCATACGGAAGTCAAATTTGGTATCTTGAGCAAAACAATTTGGTCTCTCAGACATTAGCACATGTCTCAGAGGATTTCCTATCTACGGGAAAGTTGTAGGTGCATCTCTTTAGATGGTATTGTGAATATTCTGAAGTACTCCAGTTATACTTTATTTACTAGTTAATTATTGAATTAACCACTTCAAATATCCTTCCCCTAGAGTAAAATTAGAAATGAAAATTACTGTTCTATGTTTATGTCTCATAGCGTTTTGTCATAAATATTCTCAAAATGAGACCCTAATCACTGTTGAAACTTTCACCATGTCTACCAATTTATAATAAATATGTCTATTCAACTCTGGAGTGTATTTAAGTGTTTTGCAATTGGTATTCATTTGTTTTCTAGATGGAATTGTATTGATTTACGTCTCCACCAACAAAATGCCTCTCTCATTACACATTGCCAGCACAGGTATTATTGTTTATTGACAATGTTATAGTTGAAGTAGTATTTCTCTATTTTAGTTAGTATTCTTTCAATGAATAGACATAATGGACATTTGCTACATATTTGGAGACATTTATATATCTTATATCTTATATTACAAATTGTTTTCTTTCTTTATTAATGTATCAGTGATTTACTCATTTGTTTATAAATACCTTTGTGTAGAATGGGCTCCAAGACTTGTTCATTATGTAAGTTATTAACAAGTAGTCCAATTAGATCCTGCTCAAATCTCCATCTCCCATAAAAATCAGTATAACTGTTTTATGTATACAAAATTAAATTATTTCCTAATATGCATAAAAGCTTCAATCTTAAAGCTGATTTTACATCAGAATTACTTACAGAGGTTAAATTATGAAATATCTATTTAATATTGGTCTTCTATTACCATATATTTTTAAAATATCACAGATTATTCTAATGTACACTGAAGGTAGAGAACCATTATGGATCCAGAAGGCTGACATCTGTTTCAGTTCTACTAGAGCAAATCTCACTTTACTACTTCCAGAGAGTTGAAGGTTGAAAAAATATAGAATTACATGATCCTTATTGTGTATTATTAACAGAGTTCTTAATGTCTCTGTACTCTTTTACTTCTGCTTGATTTTTGTCAATTCTGTTTCTAGAATACATTGTACTACCATCAAGCCCACCACCCCTTCAACATTTTTGCATTCTTTTCCTTTTCTGAAAGTTACAGTCAAAAACAGATTTTAATAAAATAGTTAAAAATCTTTGTGTAGATGAAGCAAATATAATTTTATCTTAACGTACAATAGCAACAGCTGTCACCTACTATAAATGTTCAGAAACATACAGTTCTATTATGTTATGTGCTGTGGTCTTTCTGAATGAAACTCATGATAAGGGGAGAAGATCAAGGAATTTCTGACTACTCAAAGCCTTTTGTATCTTTTGTTTCAGCTTTGTTGCAGCAATGGAACATCATCTCAATCTGTGAATACATGTATGTTCCCACTCATTTCACTGGATATATACTTTGACTGGTAACATCAATCAGCTTATGTAAAATACTTTCTTTTCTACTTTGAAATGCAAGATTTAACTTATTTTTCTCATAAATGTTTTATATACCAACAGTGTGCACTGAAAATAAAAAGTACATTGTCCACATGCTCTGTTTACAACTGGCTAAAGTCAGGACTGTCTAATACATACATGGATAGGGGTAGACAAAATTAGAAAATAATAAGTCTTGTTTCTTTTTTAGTATGTAGATGACACAAAATGTAAAAGATATTAAATTTAAGAAAATGTTTATATTTTTTCTTCTACAAATGAATGGTTGAATATATTTCAAGTCTTTAAATCAGAAACCTCAAATGCAATTTGGTGAATTCTAATTACATTGAAATATAATGATCATACCATAAATATAAGATCTATGACTAACATTAAGTCAAACGATTTAAGCCAAAACCAAACAGTAGGAAAAGAGAGATATATACCAAGTAAATTATAGAACACTTTATTCAAATTGATGGTGCCCAGCAATATAGAACATACATGTGTCCATAATGTGTTAATGATTCATTTTACTGTGTTAATTACTCAGTTTGCAATTAAGCTTCTAGTTGTACCCATTATTCCATTAGAAAGAAAATATTTTTGTACCAGTATTATGCTTGAATCAGTAAGTTTACATTTTATTAATCTTGGGCACAAAATGAACAAAGAAAGAATTTTGGTTGACTAGAGTTTCTCTTTCTATTCTGATGTTCTTATTCTTTATGCTCAGTGACACACAATTATCAATTAACTCAATCAAAAACCAAACTAATAACATTGCTTCTTTTTCTGGCAATCTTTAAGGGAATTCAGCAAGAACATTCCAAACCAACAAAAAGAAGCAAATTAAAGCATTCAGTGTCACTTGAGATCCTCTCTCATAATGCCTTTTCATTTAATGTGTTTCTAACAGCTAAAGTCTGTTGATTTTTTCAGATAAAGTGGCTTTTAGTAATTAAAACCAAAGTCAAGCCAAATCTAATGATAAGGAATACTGTTAACATAAAAAAAAAAAAATCCTAAACCACAGGCATGGCTGAAATGCTACACATATATTGAACAATAGTAAACAAAATGTTACTGTGTCAGATATTTTACATACTTGTATAATTACATGATTTTTAAAAATAAAGTGATAAATTATTCAAAATAAAGTGTTAAATTTTTCAAAGGACTAGACTTTCTTTTTTTTTTTTTTTTGAGACGGAGTCTCGCGCTGTGTCACCCAGGCTGGAGTGCAGTGGCGCGATCTCGGCTCACTGCAAGCTCCGCCTCCCAGGTTCAGGCCATTCTCCTGCCTCAGCCTCCGAAGCCTCCGAGTAGCTGGGACTACAGGCGCCCGCCACCACGCCCGGCTAGTTTTTTGTATTTTTAGTAGAGACGGGGTTTCACCATGTTAGCCAGGATGGTCTCGATCTCCTGACCTCGTGATCCGCCCGCCTCGGCCTCCCAAAGTGCTGGGATTACAGGCTTGAGCCACCGCGCCCGGCCTTAGACTTTCAATTTATCTACGTATTCCACTATTTTTTCTATTTCCCATAATTGTTTTTATCTAATAATTTATTTGATATAGACTTTAGCTTTTTGTGTTGGAAATATATATTTTAGTTGTTTGTGCTCACTAATAATAGTATTTAAGTTATAAATGTCTTCTACTTGTTTCTCTCCCTTTTTCTTATCTCCTGTCAAAACATTAGCTATATTCTTTGATTACACAGATAATAGTATTTTCATTTTTGTTTTCAATTGTGTTTTAGTCATAAAGTGTTTTTCTTTATAATATCAAATAATTTATGGTTTACATATATCCTTTTCCAATAATTATTGCTCATTACATTTGTTCTTCACTTTCTAGAGTCTTGAAGTCATCTGGCTTTAGATGTGTTTCTTATATACAACATTAAATTGAATTTTGCTTTACACACCAATTTATAATGCAGTTGCTTTGTAAACAGGTGGTTAAAACTTATGAACAATTACTGACATGATGGACATATAGGGTCAAAATTATGTCAATACAATTTTATGTTTTACTTATGGTGAATTATATATTGCTATGCTTATATTGTACATTGTCTATTTTCTTTGCTCTTCTTTCAGATATTAATATCTTAAAGTATTTAGGAAGTTTTCTATAGTTTTTTCATGATTGTTTTTGTGCTGATAATTTTGTAATGTTCTTAACTGTTTAACCTGCTTTTACTGTATACTTCATCAAATATGGATTATTTAAATTTTAAGTGTTCCTAATATTTAGAAATATGAACTATTTTTTACATTAACCTTGTATCCCACAACCTTTTCTAAATCACATATTAAGTTTAGTAGTTTTTTTTTTTAACTCTAAAATTATCTATGTACGTTATCTGCAAACAATGACAGATAATGCTTACTTCTTTTCTGATAATAGTGCCCCTTACTTTTATATTCTCTGGCATATTTCACCCACTTGAGCCTTTTTCACAATGTTTAATGGAATTGGTTAGATCAGATATACCTGACTTGTTTCCAATCTTATGAACACAGAAATTTAAAGATGTATACTAATATTTTATTTTATTATTACGCTTTATTTTTACTATATCATTTGCTGTAGTTTAAGTCCTTATTATCACATAAAAGAGGTTGTTTTTTTAATATGTGAGAGTTAACTTTTTCATGATTTTTCTCCATTAATTAAAATAATCATATATTTTTTTCTTTTATTGATTTTTGAATATAAAAAGAAATTTATTCCTGAAATACAGAAATGTTCTCCTGTTGGTCTTGATGAGTTCAGAGAGAAGATTTCAATATGACACATTGACTTACTAAAGTTCAACTCAAAATAGTACTTTCAGCAGTTGGTTAACAATGAAAAGACATTTTAACAGTTTAATGTACTATATTTTCTTCCCATGTCTTGTGCTATGATTTATATATACTTCACTTATACATATCTATCTGCCCAGAATACATTATATTGTTATTTTAAATATTCCACCAGGCAGAGTGGTTCACATCTATAATTCCAGCTCTTTGAGAGGTCAAGGAAGGCAGATTCCTTGAGTCCAGGAGTTCAAGACCAGCCTAGGCAACATGGCAAAACCTACGTACATAAAATATTACCAAAAATTAGCTGGGTATGAAAGCATGCACCTGATGTCCCAGCTACTCAGGAAGCAGAGTTGGGAGGATCACCTGAGCCCCAGGAGGTTGAGGTTGCAAGGACCTATGATCAGACCACTCTACTCCAGCCTGAGCAACAAAGTGAGACTATCTATCTGTCTAGTCCCACTTTGTTGAGATTATATATATGTTCACACACATACACACATATGCATATATACAAATATATGTATATAGAAAGATCTATCTATATCTATATATCAAAAAAATGTTTTAAAAAGTTAATGCTATTTTATAGCTTCACAATTTTTGAAGAGGGAATAGGGAAGACAATTGACAACAAAGGCACACAAAAGAAATTTTTGATGTAATAAGATGCTATATATTTAGAAAATGGTGGTGGTTTTATGTACCAAAACATTTATTTTTACTCTATAAAGTAAAATGATGAATATTTATGTGGTGAATTCACTAAAACTGATTTATAAGAATACATTTATTAATTATACATATATATAAACTTGACATACATATTCTATATGTATGTATCTATAAATGCTAGGTAGTAGAAATTTATGATATCACTTAAAGCATGGCTAATTTATTTTCTAGTTTGCCTTACTCAGATATTAAGTTTTTAAATGTTTTATAAATATTGATCTCTGGAAAAATTGTTGCTTAATTTTTCAAGGCATAATACATATAACCATTGATTAACAATAGTTTTTAAGTTAATATATCAGAAAGTCATTTTCTTTTTTTTTTTTTTTTTTTTTTGAGACGGAGTCTCGCTCTGTCACCCAGGCTGGAGTACAGTGGCCGGATCTCAGCTCACTGCAAGCTCTGTCTCCCAGGTTTATGCCATTCTCCTGCCTCAGCCTCCCGAGTAGCTGGGACTACAGGCGCCCGCCACCTCACCCGGCTAGTTTTTTTGTATTTTTAGTAGAGACGGGGTTTCACCGTGTTAGCCAGGATGGTCTCGATCTCCTGACCTCGTGATCCGCCCGTCTCGGCCTCCCAAAGTGCTGGGATTACAGGCTTGAGCCACCGCGCCCGGCCTATTTTCTTAATTTTACAAAATAGAGAAAACTTTTCAGATCTAGTGAGCTTATTATTTTAAAATCTATAGTATAATTAGTAAAATATATTTTGAAAAATTAGTAAAACAATTTGGTTATTTTTCCACTAATCCTTTATAATATCAGTATCATTATCCATCTATGCTTATTTTATAAGAATATTTTGGTTTTTATACACTAGTGTGGATTAGTTTAGTGAAAATTAAAATATCCTATAGATCTATTTTTTATTGAAGAATTTACCCAGAAATGTGTCACCATACAATGAAAGCCAACAAATAAAGGGGAGTCCTCACATATTTTTCATGACATCTTATTGATTGAAACAAACTGTCTTCTGACATATGCAAACAAAAAATGTATTTCCATTCCTGCTTCTCCATTCCTACCATCAATTTTTTTCAATAAATAATATTTCAACAACGTTCTTCAATCACCATGTATTAGTCTGTTCTCACATTGATATAAATAACTGAGACTGGGAAATATATATACACACACACACACACACACATATATGCTTTAATAAACCATATATATATAGTTTTATTTACTCATAGTTCCACGGGTTGTACAGGAGGCATGGCTGAGGAGGGAGACCTTAGGAAGCTTACCATCACAGTGGAAGGCAAAAGGGCAGCAAGCATGTCTTACCTTCTTAGCATGATGGAGCAGGATACAGAAAGAGAGCAAAGGGGAAAGTGTGACACACTTTTAAACAACAAGATCTTGTGAGAACTAACTACCAAGACAGCACTAGGGGATGTTGACAAACCATTAGAAACTACCCACATGATCCAATACCAGGCTCCACCTCCAACATTCAAGATCACAATTCAACATGAGATTTGGTTGGGGAGACACAGACAAACCACATTATTTGACCTCAGCCCCTCCCAAATTTCATGTTTTTATCACATTTCAAAACACAATAATGCTTTCTTAACAGTTTCCAGAGTCTTAACTAATTTTGGCATTAACTCAAAACTCCTAGTCTAAAGTCTCATCCGAGACAGACAAGTCTCCTCCACCAATAAGCCTCATGAATGAGCCTGTAAAACAAAAAAGAGATACAGTGGGGCACAGGAATTGGGTAAATGCTTCCATTCAAAAAGGGAAAAACTGGCTAACACAAAAGGGATACAGGCCCCATGCAAGTCCAGAAACCAGCGGGTCAATCATCAAATATTAAAGATTCAAAATAATCACCAATGACTTCATGTTTCACATTCAGGGCTTGCCGATGCAAGGAGTGGGCTCTCAAGGCCTTTCAGCTGCTCTGTGCCTGTGACTCTGCAGTGTACAGCCCATGTGGCTGCTTTCATGGGCTGGTGTTGAGTGCCTTCAGCTTTTCCAGGTACAGAGTGCAAACTGTCAGTGGATCTACCATTCTGGGATCTGAAGGATGGCGGTCCTCTTTTCACAGCTCCACTAGGCAGTGCCCCAGTGGGGACTCTGTGTGGGGACTCCAACCCTACTATTCCTTTCTGCAATGTCCTAGAAGAAGTTCCCCATGGGGACTCCAGCCCTGCAGAAGAGTTCTGCTTGGGCACAAAGGTGTTTTCATACATTCTCTGAAATCCAGGCAGAGACTCCCAAACTTCAACTGCTGCCTTTGCAAGCCCAACACCACATGAAAGCTAACAAGGCTCGTGGCTTGCATCCTCTAAAGCAATGGCCTGAGCTATACCTTGGCTCCTTTTAGCCACAGCTGGAGTTGAAAGTGGCTGGTACACAGGGCACCATGTTTCCAGGTTTCAGAGAGCAGCATGGCCCTGGGCCTGGCCCACTAGGCCACTCCTAGGCCTCAAGGCCTTTGATGGGAGGGATACCACTAAGGTCTCTGAAATGCCCTGGAGGCATATAACCTATTGTCTTGGCTATTAACATACAGCTTCTCTTTACTAAGGCAAATTTCAGCAATTGGCTTGAATTCCTCTTCAGAAGATGGGTTTTACTTTTCTACCACATGGTACAGCTGCAAATTTTCCAAACTTTTATGCTCTGTTTTCCTTTTAGATATAAGTTCCAGTTTCAGATAATCTCTTTTTTATGCAAATGAGCATCAGCTTTTAGAAGCAGCCAGGCCACTTCTTGAATGTTTAACTGATTAGAATTTTTTTCCATCAGATACCCTAAATCATCTCTCTCAAAGACAAAGTTCCACAGATCTCTAGAGCAGGGGCAAAGTGCTACCAGTCCCTTTTCTAAAGCATAGCAAGATGACTTTTACTTCAATTCCCAATAAGTTTCTCATCTCCATTTGAGACGGCCTAAGCCTGGATTTCATTGTCTATATCATTATTTCTCTAAGAAGTTGCAAACTTTCCCTCATCTTCCTGTTTTCTATGGAGCTCAAACTGTTCCAACCTGTGCCCATTTTCCAGTTCCAAAGTCACTTCCTCACTTTCCGATTTCTTTAAAGCAATGCCCTTCTTCTCTACCAATTTCTTTATTAGTCTGTTCTCACACTGCTATAAAGAACTCCTGAGACTGGGTAATTTATGAAGAAAAGAGATTTAATTGACTCACAGTTCCATAAGCTGTACAGGATGCATGACTGGGAGGCCTCAGGAAAAATACAATCATGGCAGAAGGTGAGGGGACACAAGCACATCTTACTATGGCAGCACAAGAAAGAAAAAGAGTGAAGGGGGAACTGCTACAGATTTTTAAATAACCAGATCTTTTGAGAACTCACTCACAAGACAGCACTAGGGGGATGGTGTTACGCCATTAGAGACCATCCCCATGATCCAACCACCTCCCACCAGGTGGTCCCACCTCCAGCACTGGAGATCACAATTCAACAAGAGATTTGGGTGTGGGCACAGTGCCAAACCATATCACACTGCTGTAGATAATGAGACATTTTGCTTATTAAGCAATTTTGATTCCAGATAATTCAATAGTTCTAAATTCACTATAAGTATCTGAGTAAAATGTAAATATAAGTCAGACACTCATATGAGATTTAAAAATTAGAATTAGTTTGATTCAGTTTTTAACCAAATGAAATAAGAAAACCAGACAAAAACACCAATTTCATTTGATTTAAGCAGATAAGCATATTTTTTTACCCAAAATGATAACTGTTTAACTATAATTCAGGAAATTTTTAGATATAGCAGAAAAAAATGATTAAAATAGTTTAATTAAACCTTGGATAACATAACACTTAAAGAACTTCCCTGGACTTAGACTACTTCGTAAATATAGAATAAAGAAAGTAATTAATTTGGGGAGACTTATTTCCATGTTTCTTTTATTCCTTTGTTGGCTTAACTTAATTATAGTAAATAATTGTTTAAACTGAAGAAAAAATAGTTGCAGGTGGTTTCTCTTTACATGTCTGATTGTAACAGTAAATGAAATAGAAAATAGAATGCTATTTGCTATTGGGAAAATGCATGTTGTACCTTTAACTATAAGTTTTGCTGTTGTATGTTTTCTTTTTTTTTTTTTTTTTTTTTTTTGAGACAGAGTCTCGCGCTGTGTCACCCAGGCTGGAGTGCAGTGGCGCGATCTCGGCTCACTGCAAGCTCCGCCTCTCAGGTTCACGCCATTCTCCTGGCTCAGCCTCCGAGTAGCTGGGACTACAGGCGCCCGCCACCACGCCCGGCTAGTTTTTTGTATTTTTAGTAGAGACGGGGTTTCACCATGTTAGCCAGGATGGTCTCGATCTCCTGACCTCGTGATCCACCCGCCTCGGCCTCCCAAAGTGCTGGGATTACAGTCTTGAGCCACCGCGCCCGGCCGTATGTTTTCAACTTTCATTTTGGTTTCATTGTTTGCTGCATTTGTTGCTGTTTTGTTTTGTTTTTGAGTGTCAGCAAAAATCTCTTTGGGATCTTACTGACAAAAGTAGAATTAAGAAACCACACAAGCCACTTAGCTAAGCATTTAAAATCCAAGTATCAATGTCCTTAGCAACCTAAGTTGCTAAATGAGCAAAAAAGACATGTAAAAAAGGTGTCTTCAAAATTGCTGTTCTCATTTTCTCTACACAGACAACCACTAGGTGGCGTCTGCCCGCTGATAGTCTAATGTTTCTTGACGATACACCGGAAGCCAACAACAAATGAATTGTTCCTTGAGAAAGTGGATCAATGATGTGATGGTTTGGAGGGTCGAGTTTTTATATTTGCTATGAAGCTAGATATTTCTAATGTACTTCACATTCTCTTTTTGCAAAATACACTATTTGGGTTCAACTATTACAGTGGAAAATTACCACATTTCCTGTGTTTTTATCTGTCCTATGCAATGTGGTGAAATGCTTATCCAGGTGACTAATATTTACTTTTCAGAGCATAAAAAATGTTAAAAGTCAAATAAATTTATTTTTAAACAATTTTCGTTTAAGGACAATGGCAAGCATTACTTAAAAGATCAGTTAAAAAGATAAGAAATCCCTTAGATATTTTTAAGTTTATATTCCAAAGTTCCCTAAAGTTTTGAAAAAAATAGGTCTTTTTCATATCTTGAAAATTATGGCTATCAAGGTGCTTAAATGTAATTAAACTTGAATTCAATAAAATTATTCTAATTATAAAGCATATTGTTTTGCATCAGTATTTATAACACATTACCTTATTTTTTTAATGATTAATACTATCAAAACTTCCCTTGAATGAAGATCATATCATTTTCCATATATCTGTTTGTTTACATATCTGTCTATCTACCTATTTCTCTATCTATCCATCAGTTTATATTGGCAGATAATAGATTTATATGTAAAAGCTAGAGTGTTAAAATTAGTGATTTTTTTTTTAATTTTGTAAGCTTCACATTCCTGTTTTACTTTATGAAATATCATATGTGGGCTGGGTGTGGTGGCTCACGCCTGTAATCCCAGAACTTTGGGAGGCCAAGCAGGCAGAGACTAACCTGGCCACAATAATGAAACCCCATCTCTATGAAAAATACAAAAATTAGCTGATCACGGTGGCACAGGCCTGTAACCCCAGCTACTTGGGAGGTTGAGGCAGGAGAATCACTTGAACTCAGGAGGTGGAGGTTGCAGTAAGCCAAGATCATACCACTGCACTCCAGCCTGGGCAACAGAACAAGACTCAGTCTCAAAAAAAAAAAAAAAAAAAAAAAAAAAAAAGTCATATGTGATATGGATTGGCTCTGTGTCCCCACCCAAATTTCATCTCAAATTGGAATTCCCACCTGTTGGGAGAGGAGCCTGGTGGGAGATGATTGAACCACAGAAATGAACTAACTTCTTGCTGTTCTTGTGATTGTGAGTGAATTCTCATGAGATCTGGTGGTTAGAAAATGTGCAGCAATCCCTCCTTCGCTCTCTCTCTCCTGCTTTGCCATGGTAAGACGTGCTTGCTTCCCCTTCGCCTTCCACCATGATAGTAAGTTTCCTTAGGCTTCCCAGTCATTATTTCTGTTAAGCCTGGAAAACTGCAATTCAATTAAACCTCTTTTCTTCATAAATTATCAGTCTCAGGTAGTTCTATATAGCAGTGTGAAAACGGACTAATCCAATATGGTAGTTATTTTCAGAATTCAATGAATACTATCACTTTACTGAGAAAGGACTGATTATAAGGTCAGGACTTGGAGATATGTTACAGTCAAGATAAGGAAATGTGATCACTTAACAAGTAGAAAGTGTTCGATCATCTGATATAATTTGGATGCCTCTCAAAATCTCATGTTGAGATGTAATCCCCAGTGTTGGAGATGGGGCCCAGTAAGTTGTGTTTGGATTATGAGGGTAAATTCCTCATGAATGGCTATTTAGGCCATCCCTTTGGTGATAAGTGGGCTCTTTCTCTGAGTTTAAAGAAGATCTGGTCATTAAGCAGTGTGTGGTCCCTCCCCACCCATTCTCTTTCTTGCTGTATTCTCACTGTATGGTAGGTTTGCTCTGCCTTTGCCTTCTACCATAATTGGAAGCTTCCTGAGGCCTCCCTAGAAGCAGATACCACTATGCTTCTTGTACAGCCTGCAAAACGATGAGCCAATTAAGCCTCTTTTCTTATAAATTACTTAGTCTCAGGTATTTCTTTATAACAATGCAAGAACAGCCTAACACACCATCTACATGAGAGTGTAAGTCAATGACCTTTAAATTTGGTCTTTTTTAACATCATTTTTTTCAGTAATTCTGTATCATTCTATAATGGTTATCATAAGATTTCTAAAAATTGTTTAAGAAAATTAGTTTGATTACTAGCTATTTTGAGGCATGCTTTTTTATAGTTAGTAGCATAGAATTATGAAAACCTGAAATGCAATTGTGATGACATTGAAAAGGATGTGTGTTCTGTGATTTTTTTATGTATGTATGAATGTATACATGCACAGATGGATGAATGGAGAGATGAATGGAAAGACAGATAGATAAATGGATTTATTTACTGAACTCTTTCTAAAAAAGCCTTATTTAAAGAACTACAGAAATCTTTTTTGAAACAACACCTTTTCATACCATTCATTATGATATCCCTAGGAATTTAGCTTATTCTACTTTTTATTTTGTGAACATTTGTGTATGAAGAACTCTTTCCTCCTATGTAATGTAAAGCATATATGCTGAAGTTTCAAGAGGTGATAAATGTATTGGCTATTAAATCAATAATTTCTAATGTAGTGCTCTAATAAATACTATAGTATATATGTGGTTATGATTAGTTGCCCTAGATTTATGCTAAATGACTTGCTTTTATTACTCTTTATATAAATGCAGATTTTTCTAAACCATGACCATGAAATAGAATAAAAAAATATAGTGTTGTCATATAGTGTTTGTTTTGCAAATATGAAATTAAAACAAAGTAGATTTAGGTATTATAAACACATACTTTTTAATCGGTATTAAAAACTCACCTTTATTATTATTAATTTGCTATTCGAAAATTGGTGACTAGCTTTTTCCATTGTTTGCTAAAATATTACTTATTTTAAAATATGCAAATATAGATTACTTATCTAATTTTATTAAATGCATAGATTAAATATACATTTGCAGTATTAAATACACATTTGTAATTAAAATATTTAGGGCACCATCATTAGAAAAAAAATGACAAAAATTGAGGTAGACTTTATTTCCAGAGTTACAAAAACTACCCATAGTTAAGTTGTATCGAGTGTTTATTACAGGCTTGAAAATCCACAAAGTGCTTTTCAGTAAATTATTTTATAAAAAAAGTAGTATTTGAAATACTTTGTATTATTACATCGACTTTATAAAAATGAAAACAGAAATCAAGAGACGTAAGGAAGTTAGCATCCCATTGCTTATTTTTGACTGAGACTTGGGTTTGATTTAAGGCATTTGGACACCAGAGTCCCAAAGGCCTGACTTTCACAAGGAAGGGCTGGGAAATATCAAAAAATTAATTCTTCATGCAACCTAGTCTAACTATAATATTAAGGGTGTGTGTCACTCCTCAAATTCTTGTTCTCAGACTGGGAGAAATTATTTTTGGTTGCTTTCCCTTACTCCCTGAACTATTTTTTTATTATTATATGGATGCATAGTGAAGGTTCTTTGATGCTCTATAATATATTATGAATATAGAATTATTTTCCTTGGGATATTAGTTATCAAAGCATGGAATATGTTAATATTTAAAACTATGCTTTTCTTCCACAAAAGAAAATGAAGATGGGATTGGGTTAAGCAGGATATTTGAAGTCACAGTCTTGATCTATACTAAAATATAGAACTAAATCAAAAGAATCAAAACCAGAAGTTTTGACAACACACACACATACACACACGTGTGTACACATACTAACACAAACATACCTAAATCTACAGAAAACAGATTACGTTTGCCTTAGAATGTATGCAGTTTTGCATTTGTTAAGAATTTCCAGAAGTAAAATTTGTAAGAAGAGTCAAAATTATTATCATGTTGATGTATCTTTTGGCTAGGAAAAACAGATAAAAAATCTACTGTACAATTATAAAGGGAATTCATGAAGACATGCCCAGATGCGAATACAAAATACTGTATTGTTTAATAATCAACACTTAAATATACATGGAAGAAAAATATGATTAATTAAAGAAGATAATCTGAGTAAGTTAAGCTTAAGACAGTTTAAGAATAGTAATTGCAATAAGGGTACATTTGAAGGCGTTGTTACGAGGTAATAGTAAGTCTGATTATAAAGACTGTAATTTATGGAAATAGAATTTGGAAGATCATATTTTCTAAATCATATGCCCTATCATTTATACTGTCATAATTCAACACCCAACAGCAGTGACCTTTATCTTTCCACAAATCTACAAGTAGTAAGTTATTATACATACAACAAATATGTTTATCTTAGACTACATTTTCCCCTGTATGTTTACACAGTACAGTGAAACAGAGCTATCTGTTTTTAAGCAATTCCTTTAGATAACACAGAGATGTCTCATCACATATGACCATCTTGCTGAACTAACAATGAGATAAATACCATAATAAATATTTGGTAATATGCAAATGCAGCAAATTGAACTAGATTCTATGTTGCCAACTGTAGGTTTGACGGCAAAAGAAACTATGCTTGTACCTACATTAAAGACAGCATGAGAACTTATGTTGCCATAATTTAATTTGCATTATATTTTGACTAAGGCTTTTATCAAGATTTCTGATAGTTTTAACAAGCGCTATTGGTGATGTATAGCTATATTCTGTTGTCATATAAGGCATTTTCCTCATAAGGGAAAATTTAGAATTGCAAATAGCTTGCTTTATCAAATATCTACTTATTATGATCTTGAAGAGATTACTCATGCGGGAAGTTTTAGAATGAGATTAAATGACTTAATACTACATTAAAAAACTTGAGTTTCTGTCATTTAGGGAAATACTCCCTTTTCTGGAGGTGTCTTTGAGAGCTAATAGAGTAGATGTAATAGATTAGAAACCCAAGATAGACAGTACTACTGTTCTACAAACTTCCAATGCCTACCTTTTTTTCTTCTTTTCTACTTGAAAATACAGTTTCAACCGCTCATGCACAAGTTTAGCTTAATATATGTCAAACATGTTTCAGTTGCACAACTATTTTAAATCCCGTCCTCCCATGGAGCCATGAGATCCCTTGTAAACAATTTAAATTACCTTGCATAATTCCAACAGGGAGTAATGATTGGAGAAAGGCCTTATATATCTTCTTAATCAGCTGAAACAAGGAATTCGTTGCAAGATACATTTTATTAAAGTTCATAGATTCTAGCACCTATTAGTAGAGCGAGTTGTCAAAAGTATTTGATATGATGTTATTTAGCAAGCATTTCATGGAGGAGGTGTGTCTCAGGTAGAAAGCAGTTCTGAGTTTCAGGCTGTTGATAATCTTATGAGGTACTTCCTGAGAAGGGGGTTTCAATCTTTAAAAGTGATACAGCTTAAGACACCTTATAAAAGCCTATTATTGGTAACTACTTGTGTCTTCATTTTATCTAAACGTCATAGAGGAATAAGCCAAGAACATTATGTGCCTATGTTACGTTGGTTTTGTTTGTTTGTTAATAAATCCTGAATGCAGGGCAAGGGATAGAGACCATCCTGGCCAACACGGTGAAACCCCATGTCTACTAAAAATACAAAAAAAATACAAAAAAATTAGTGCACCTGTAGTCTCCAGCTACTCAGGAGGCTGAGGCAGGAGAATCGCTTAAACCCAGGAGACAGTGGCTGCAGTGAGCTGAGATCGCACCACTGCATTCCAGCCCAGGCGACAGAGTGAGACTCCATCTCTAAATAAATAAATAACTAAAGCCTGCATGCAATTTTCTTGTTTGGCATTGACTTTAAAATCTTTATGGGAAAATGTAAGATGTTATATTTTTATTATCTTGTGTTTTCACAATTTTCACCTGAAATGGTTTTTAAAATCTCAAATCTTTTAACCAGTGGTTCACTACCTGAGAGTGATGATCATTAAGAGAAACATACTGATTTATTTTCCTATCTAAAGTGTGCAATGGCAATAGAATTTACCATATAAAATGTAATAAAATCATTTAACTATGTTTAACTGCTTTCCAACAGCTTTTATTGAAAGATTGACTTCTGAGTCAAAGTTTTTATTTTCAGACAACAAATGCACACCCAGTAGGTTAAGCAGTAAAGGGTTTGTTGAGCAATGCTAGGAAGTTCACAGATTATTTGGATGGGCAAGAGCAACAAAATTTCTGGGAAGTTTTTACCTATGAACATTAGGTGTCAGGTGACCTGTGGTGAAAGAAAACTTAGGTTACCAAGCCCCTGCATATACTTTATATTTGACACCAAAGAAACATTTTTTACCAGCACTGAACAAGCCTAAAGAAGCTGGTCTAAATCTAACTGCTCCTACAAGAAAGATACCATATCAGACATGCTCTCCACAATAGAGTTCTTCTTTCCCCCTAGTTAACAAAGATCTGCTAGGTTCTTTGTGAAGTTGATCCCTGGGATAAATGAATAATCAACTACTAGCAACGAGCTCTGAGAGTGCAGCTATTTGGCTTGCCACTTCTGACCTGCTGTCTAATCTGACAAGCATACAATACCTTCTTGTATCTGTTTGCTAAGTGACTCTATCTGGTTTTACTCCATGCATTTGGGGGGCCGTTGCAGAATCTCTCACCTCCACCCCTATCTTCCTGAGGACAGTTGATACAGAGGTTTTCCAGATTGTCGCTATTTTCCTCACTAGTGCAATTTTCCTTTCCTTTCCTTTCCTGAAGGGAATGTTCTCAGGCACATCTCCGGCGATATAATTAAAGCATAGTGAATGATTCACACATTCTTTCAACTTACATACCTCCTGGCATTTGGATTACTTCTCCAAATAATTTATCATAATTTATGACATCTCAAATATTTTAGAATAAGCCAACATTGAGTACTAATCAACATTGTCTACCAATCAAATGAACAAATGCTATAATTCCCATCTGTTTCAGCTATCTCTGGATATGTGTATACATTTAGCATAACTTTCTCTGCTATAGATTTATTGTAATTCAGTTCCTTATAGGACCATAATCTTATTTCTTTCTACATCTTTTCATGGCTACAAACAAAACTGTAATTCTTCCGAGGCAGTCTAGAGATTGCGTGGTTCTTTGATTCTCCTTTCATATAAGAACATAAAACGGCAGGCTTGAAATTGTCTTTCTTTAAGCTTTTCATAGCAGTTATATGTACTTAACCAGCTTATTCATTCTTATAATCTTTATGACCATAGTCATAATTTATAACAGCAAATGTTCATTCTACAAAATGGATTGCCTTGCTTTCAGTAGAAACATCAGGACGGGTGATCTTTTATCTGTGAAAATTTAAAACAGATGGAAAAATACTTCACTTACCGTGTGGTAAAAACTCTAAGAATTATATCTTTTGATGCTAATTTGGATAGAACTTCTTCCAAAATTAACCAGATTTCTACTTTTCTCAAAGTCTTTTTGTCTGAAACCAGTGTTGGTATGTTTTATTTGCCAACATAATTGGTTTCAGATACTAAAATTAGCTGTTTTAAGCAGGAAGGAATTTTCTAAAATGAGATTAAAACGAAGTATAAACTAATTCACAAAACTTTTGGCAGAGCTTAAAGAAAGTACCCGGCTGCATTTCTAGGGTGCCATTGAAGATTAAGCTGTTGTTTAATGCTTGAGATATTTATAGACAGAATCACTTTACCTTACCAGAGTCAGGAGGCTGCTGTTACTTCCGTTAATCAAGAACCCTGCCTCTTCTATTGCTACTTGTGCAATTACCCTATTTTTCATTTCTTATTGCTTCCCTCTGAAATAAAATATCATACTGATACTCATAATCATTTGTTTACAAAGACTTTGCGTGGTAATGAATAGCAAATGCTCACTCTAACATCTATCTAAAAAATACATAAACAATACTATAATTGAATATTTATACAAGCAATAATTATGCAATAGTTGTTTCCATTTACTTTGGCATGTTAAATTTAACAAATATCTTTATGTCCAGGAAAGGAAACAGCTGACCTAGTTGCCATAATGCTGTTTAACAGGCTTCACTGTGGGATCTATAGACATGACACATTAAAGCATAAAAACAATTTCTGTAAAATCTTGAGAAAAATAAGATGTTAAAAGGTGTGTTTGTGTGTACACTCTCTATATATTTCATTTTAGTGTCTGATATCATGCTATTACCACAAGGTCACCCACCCTTTTACGCTGAGGAAAAAAATGAAGTTTGAACATCTCTCCAACATTTCCTTTAATTTGAGTTTAGTATAAAATGTTTTTTTTTTATTTTTATTTTTTCCAATGAGGTCATGGGTAACCTGATACTCCACCCCTGGGAAAGATGGAAGTGATTGGATTGGTTTCATGCACTTAAGAATGGCTAACGATTGGAAAGGTAAGTTTTTGGATTATTTTTTATGGAAAAAGCTTTTCAAAGTGACCTGACTCCATAGGTAGGTGTTTTTACAGGTTGTTTGCTTTTTCTCCTTTATCATGTGAATACAGAAAATAGGCCAGGAGATGCAGTGATCATCTTGTACTCAAGAACAAGATATTACTGTATGGAATGACAAGCTAAAAAGGGGGGATAAATTGCCTAGACCTTGTTTGCACACAAGTTCCAGGTTGCTTAACCTTGAACTTATTTTAGAGAAAAACAAAAAAAAAAAAAAAAAAAAAAAAACCTCTATGGTTTTAAGCCAGGCATTTCCAGTTCTCTGCTGCTAAGGCTGAATTTTATATTTAAAGTGAATTTTTTTAAAAAGTAGATAGGGCCAGGTGCGGCGACTAATTGCTGTAATCCTAGCACTCTGGAAGGGAAAGACCGTGTGAGTCCAGGTGTTTGAGACCAACCCAGCAACGTGGCAAAACCAGTCTCTACAAAAAATGCAAAAGTTACCCAGGTATGGTGATGGTCGCCTGTAGTCCCAGCTACAAACAGTGCTGAGGTGCGAGGATCACCTGAGCCTGAGAGATTGAGGCCGGGGTGAGCCTGGATTGTGCCACTGCACTATGGCCTGAGTAACACAGTGAGACTGTCTCAAAAAAAAAAACCCAAAAAAACAGAAAAAGCTCCACACTTAGAATGAAACCAGTAAATTTTTTTTGTAATTTTGCTTTATTTTATTCTCTTTCTTTTTTATTTTTCACTCACATGTTGAAAGTGGAAGCTGTGGAAGCACAGAGCATTTTTTCATTTCATTTCCTCCTTCCCTTGCATCTTCAAGTTTACTTTAATTCAGTACTTCAGGGTTATTAATCATTTTTTATTTCTTCTGTTTAAAAGATAATGAGAAGAGAAATATCTTTGGGCTTTTTTATTTCGATAATCAGCTAAGCTTTTGAACATATTAGAGCTTGAACTTTCAATAAAGTAAAGTATTCAACTGAATTTAAATGGTCTAATTAAAGAGAGTTATTTGGCATTTTGCAGAGCAGATAAATTTGTTATACAAGTATTTCCAAGAAGTTTAGACTGTATGAAGTGCAAACCACATCTCTGTTGTTTTTTATTCCTGCTTTTCATTCTTTTTTTTTTTTTTTTTCAATCTCATCTACTTCTTCTCTTTTAACTTTTATTTTAGATTTGGAGGCACCTGTGAAAGTATGTTACATATGTAAACTCATGTCACGGGGATTTGTTGTACAGATTATTTCATCATCCAGGAATTAAGCCCAGTACCCAATAGTTATATTTTCTGCTCTTCTCTCTCCTCCCACTCTCCACCCTTGAGTAGACTGCAGTGTCTGTTGTTTCCTCCCTTTCTGTTCATAAATTCTTATCATTTAGCTCCCACTTATGAGAACATTCAGTATTTGATTTTCTGTTCTGGTGTTAGTTTGCTAAGGAAATAGCCTCCAGCTTTTTCTACGTTCCCACAAAAGGCATGCTCTTGTTCTTTTTATTGCTGCATGGTATTCCATAGTATATATGCACTGTATTTTCCTTATTCAATCTGTTATTGATGGGCATTTGGGGTGGTTTCATGTCATTGTTACTGTGAATAGTGCTGCAATGAACATTCACTTGCATGTGTCTTTATGACAGAATGATGTGTGTTTCTCTGGGTATATACCCAGTAATGGGATTGCTGGGTCAAATGGCAGTTGTGCTCCTAGCTGTTTGACAAATAGCCACACTGCTTTCCACAATGACTGAACCAGTCAACACTTCCACCAACAGTGTATAAGTGTTCCCTTTTCTCTGCCACCTCACCAGCATCTGTTATTTTTTTTTTTAGTTTTTACTAGTACAATAGTAATCCTAACTGATGTGAGATGGTATCTCATTGTGGTTTTAATTTGAAATTTTCTAATGATTAGTGACGTTGAGCATTTTTTCATATGCTTATTGGCCACAGGTATGTCTTCTTTTGAAAATGGTTTATTCATAACCTTTGCTTACTTATTGAGATTGTTTGTTTTTCTCTTGTGAATTTAAGTTCCTTATAGATGCTGGATATTAGACCTTTGTCAAATGCATAATTTGCAAATATTTTCTCCCATTCTGTAGGTTGTCTGTTTACTCTGTTGATAGTCTCTTTTACTGTGTAGAAATTCTTAAATTAAATTAGATCTCACTTGTCAATCTTTGCTTTTGTTGCGATTGCTTTTGGTATCTTTGTCATGAAATTTTTGCTCATTCCTATGTCCAGGATTGTATTGCCTAGGTTGTCTCCCAGGGTTTTATAGTTTATAGTTTTTACAGTTTTGGCTTGTATTTTTAAGTTGTTCATCTTCAGTTCATTTTTCTATAAACTGAAGAAAGAAGGCATCCAGTTTTAGTCTTCTGTATATGGCTAGCTAGTTATCCCAGCACCACTTCTGAATAAGGAGTCATTTCCCCAATTCTTGCTTTTGTCCGCTTTGTCAAAGATCAGGTGGTCTTGACTGGCAACAATGACTACGTAAAAAATAAAAGAGTTCCTTTTTTTGCCATTGGTGCATTTTTCTTACCCCACTGAGAACTTATTTGTTTCTATTCGGTGATTTTTAAGATCTACAAGTAACAGAATTCTCCATGGAAAGTAGAGATGCTTCTACCTCATTTAATCAACTTACATATTTTACCAGGAGTTTTTAATTATTCAGGTTAGTTGAACCAGTGTGATTTATTCTTCAAGACTAAAATGATTTGTTCACTTGAAGTACTTTAACAGTCAACACTGTTGAAGCAGAGCTATTTATTATACATAAATCAAATGAGTTTAGCCTGTATCCTATAAACTACCAGAGTGCCTCATTAATCCAAATGAATATCACTGTGAACCAACAGGATACTGATACTTTAAAAAACATGTTTTCATTAACAATTGGCCTATATCGTAGAGGATGTTGTCCCCAGGTACAGAGAAGACGCTTAAAATATAAGTACTCCAATGCAAGCTGCAGAAAGCTACTCTATTCTCAGATTATGAATATTTTTTGAAAATGTAGAACTGCCAAGAAATGTCATTTTTTACATGAATCTAGATTATCAAACACACACTAAAATTTTACACATTTTAACGAAGTAACAAACCTATCATAAAAATGAGAATTTGCAAGGTATGTGCTCTTAGAAATTAAAATTTTATGTAAATATCCTCAGATATAGTTGAAAAAATTATGACTATTATTTAATTTATTTATTTATTTATTTATTGAGATGGAGTCTCACTCTGTCATCCAGGCTGAAGTGCAGTGATGCGATCTCAACCTCTGCCTCCCAGGTTCAAGTGATTCTCCTGCCTCAGCCTCCCGAGTAGCTGGTATTACAGGTGTGCACCACCGTACTCAGATCATTTTTGTATTTTTAATAGAGATGGGGTTTCTCCATGTTGGTCAGGCTGATCTCGAATCCCAGACCTCAGGTGATCCAACCACCTTGGCCTCCCAAAATGCTGGGATTATAAATGTGAGCCACCACGCCTGGCCAGAGTTTTATTCTTAACATGCATGAAACTGTCACTAAATTACATGGGTACAAACACGGTCTTAAGTATGGATGTAAAATTATACCAAGAAATACCTCATCTGTGTTTGGATACACTCCAAAGCACAGAGAATACACATTTTTATTTATATTCTATATAAGATCTATGTGCATAGATGTACAATGCATACACATATGCACTCATACACACGTGTATGTTTAGTCTTATACCTTACTTGTTTTCATATAGGATTTAGTGCAATTTATGATAATAGTGAAGATAAAATAAGACTTAAACATTGGTAGTGGTTGATAAATATAACTAACATATATGCCTTATAAAATTTTTCCTCTTAAAAATATAAAAAATAAAAAAAAAACACTTTTATACCTCTAACTCTACTACTAGTACGCATATAAAAATAGAGACTTAAATATAAACTGATGCCATAATATCTAAGAATAACAGAGAAGACAGAATTCTCATATTTTCCTTAAGAACACAAATGCTGGTTCTCTAATGGAAATTATATATATGGCCTATAATTATTTCTTTTTCAGTTATAGTTTAGCTTCTTTGAGGAGACTACATAGTTAAGTGTGGCGATTAATACTCTGTAATGGAGATTGCATTGCCTAGATAGAGTATCTTTATGGTCCCATGTAATTGTTTTACAAGGTATAAACCTTAAATATGATTTTGAGTTTGTTTTATGCTGTCTTTTAGCAACTCAATAATAAATTGTCCTTGCTTGATTTTCCCAGTGTAGTAGAAGCTAGAAACCCAGAACATATATTTCTACATAATTCCCACCAGCAGAATTTTAGATTGTTTTGCACCAAGAAAAAGCACTAACAAAAGCTTTGGAGGGGTTAAGAGAAGCAAATGCCATTCTTGTTCATGGGAATGTGGCTAAAAATCACACAGGCCAGGACATGCATATGGCAGACATAAGGTTTTGCCAGTGGCCGTGGGCATTGTCTATCAAAATACTCACTAGTGCTGCAGAAGTCTGAGAAAATCAATGACTAATTCCCATATTTTGATCTCCCAAAAGCCACTGGCAAGTTTTCTTGACTTTTGCTTCCTCATCTTTTCCAGTTGTTTTATAAGAGCTGTTTCTAAATTCCTTTCTTAAATATCTTTCTCTTAGATATAGCTATAGTGCTGTCTGTCTTCATGATCATAGCAGACATGTAGAGAAAAAAAAAGGCAAATTCTCTACCAATAATACAACATTTTTATAAACAGCAACTTTTAAAATAACACGCTATATTTTAATTTCTTATTGATCTCATCATTGATCCCATGTTCTACTTAGCATCTCAAATATATTTAACTTGGCTATGAATATATATGCTTATAATTATTCTCTGAGCAAAAATAAAATCATTAGCTCAAGAGCATGAATTATTGTCACTTGTAGGAATCATAATAGATTGTTATAATAATTCTGTTTTTTTAAATTCACAAGTAGCCTTATTTAATTAATCATATTCTAAATTTTACATTTGCAATGTGCTAAATAAATAAAATTTTATGTCATGATTTTCTTTATCACTCTGCCACCTAGGCTGCAGTGCGTGATGTGATCTTGGCTCACTGCAACTTCTGCCTCCAGGATTAAAACAATTCTCCTGCCTCAGCCTCCCGAGTAACTGGGATTACAGGCATGTGCCACCATGCACATTTGTATTTGTAAAAATACAACATTTTTGTATTTGTAGTAGAGATGAGGTTTCACCATGTTGGCCAGGCTGGTCTCGAACTCCTTACCTCAGGTGATTCACCCGCCTTAGCTTTCCAAAGTACTGGGATTACAAGTGTGAGCGACTGTGGACTGTGCCCAGCCTTCTTTTTTTTTTTTTTTTTTTTTTTTTTGAGACAGTTTCACTCTTCTTACCTGGACTGGAGTGCAATGGTGTGATCTTAGCTGACTGCAAACTCTGCCTCTGGGGTTCAAGTGATTCTCCTGCCTCAGCCTCCCGAGTAGCAGATTACAGGCATGCACCACCACGCCTGGCTAATTTTGTGTTTTTAGTAGAGACAGGGTTTCTCCACGTTGGTCAGGCTGGTATTGAACTCCCGACCTCAGGTGATCTGCCTGCCTCAGCCTTCCAAAGTGCTGGGATTACAGACTTGAGCCACTGCGCCTGGCCATGTCATGATTTTCATACTTTCAGTGTGTAATACATATTTAATTTCCATAGTCACTCCGTAACTGCATCATGGCAAACACAATATTTCTAAAATGATGTATTTGACTGTAATATTATTTATTAAATTAAATAGAGTTTTTAAAAGAAGTGCTTCTAATGGCAGTGGTGGCCCATCTAGAGCAGCCACTGTAGGGATGCCAGCTACAACCAGGAGGCGCGGCCAGGGCTGCACACTCCATGGAGCCAGCAGGAGGCAGGAACAGATGGGAGCCCTGCCCACTACTGAGTTGGGGGGGGGGGGGCAGGAGCCAGGCTCTGGGGCACAGCTGGATAGCTGCAGCTCCAGCCCCAGGCATGCCTGCACTCCACTTGGGGACCAGGAAACCCCCTGGCCCTACTGGCTCAGATGTCTCTGCTGTTACTCCCTGGCTTCTCCCTTGATCCTGCTGCCTGCTCCAATTTTGGAGCAAAGTTGTGGCCAAGCTTGGGTGCTGTTGCAACCCAGCTGGTTGTGCAGCCGCTCAAGACGGCACTGACATACTATGCCCAACACCGCCTTAGCCTCCTCCAGACTTTAGGTGCCAAGGAGCACAGGAGGGATGCTGGAGAGGGCTAATGGCAGCTCAGCACAGGCCTACCACTACTCCTCAGGGCAAACAGACTGAGTGCCTTGGGCTGCATGCAGATGGTGGGAGGCAGACAGGTTCCTGGGCAGAAAGGGGTGGGTCCCTGGTGAAACTCCACCTTCAAGCAAGGGATGGCCTGTAGCCTGGGGGTTGGCTACCAGTTCCGGGTAAAGTCTGTGGCTTGGAGTGAGAACGTATGGTGCTTTTTTTGGGCTCACCATGACCACCCATGGATCAATCAGCACACAGTTCCTCCCTTCTGAGCCCATAAAAACCCCAAACTTAGCCCGTCTCACACAGACATTGGGACTACCAACTGCAGGAAGGAGCTACCCACTTCGGATCTCTGGCGAGCTGTTCTATTGTTCAGTGAAGCTCTTCCCTGCCTTGCTCATCTTCCAGTTGTCTACATACCTCATTCTTCCTGGACATTGGACAATAAACCAGGACCTGCCAAATGCTTGGACTGAGAGAGCTGAAACACAAACAGGGCTGAAACATGCCCCCGACGCTCCACTAGAAGAGAGAAGAGAGAAAGAGAGAAGAGCTGGAGCACTTTCGGGAGCCCAAACCTAGGAGCTCCCCAAGCAAGGGTTGTGACACTCCCTTGGGGCTCTGCGGTTCCTGGTGTCTCCAAGCTTCCAGGCACCACTGCATTTTCTGACACCCACAATGGAAACTACTTGTGATACACCTGGTCCAGCCGCAGCCTGGCAGGGAGCCGACGCCTGTACCAGGGCCTAGAGCTGTCCACCCTGCCGCAGCCTGCACACCTGGCTATGAGCAGTGGCCAGACCTCACACTCGCTTACACACCCCTCACTGCTCCATGCTTTGTTCACCCTTGGCAGGCATGGGGTCCAAGCCAGTAGTGCGAGCCAAGCACAGCCTACTGGGCCGAGTGGGTGGAAACAGCCCAGCAGCCTGAACAGAACTCAGGCAAAGGTGCCACTGGCCACAGATGAAAAAGTGGCTGGTTTTGAGCTGGAAAAGTGACATGCTAAGGATCCTGTGACACTTCCATTATATTTACTACTTTGAACTCAAGGAAAAATATATAAAATTAAAAGCCCAATATTAAAGGTAACTGATTCTGCATTTCTGTTAATAGCCACAATTGTTACTTGAAATCTGTTCTAAATGTTTAAATTATTCTTTGACATTGTTCAGTTTTATGTTTTAGTTAGGATATACTTTAAATTATTTACTTTGATTTTGAGGAAATTTAAATATTACTCAGAAATATGACACTAACGAAAAATAAATATGCTTTTAGAGAAGTTGGATTATTTAGGACACAGGACTATTTAATTATTCTAGTCTCCTGGATAGCAGCTCAATATATTTTTCATATCTTAATGCACCATTCTGTGACACATACAATGTAAGACTTAAGATATATATTAAATTGTTTTTGAGACAATTTTATTTCATTTGACATATTAATAAAAATTCAGGTTAGTATATACATGTTGAATATTTTAAGCAACTTGAGTAGGTTTCCATTGTTAATGTTTTTGCAAAATAATACATTATAAAGGTGTATAGTTCTCTATGAGAACAAGATATGAATTCAATGTGAGCATTAGATGTCAAATTGTATCTCTATTTAACTCATATTATTAAATTTCATGGTAAGGTGTTGAAGCATTATTTGAAGATAAATATTAAAATGTTAATGAAACAATTTTCCCTAAAAAATGTTTAAATACTTAAAAAAATAGCATGCTCTTCTTGTCTGTAAATGTGAACCTTAATAAAAATTAGCTAAGCAAAGAACAAATCAAGTGAGAAGTAAATATAATTTATGATCTGATTCTTGTAAAAAATAAACGTTTAAACAATTTGCACTCAAACAGTTTGATCATTAAATTAAATAAAGCACCTTAACTGTCACTTAAAAAATTCTCTTTTGAATATTTTGTACTTTGAAATAGAAAAATGCTAAAATAAGTTCATGTTAATAAAAGACCAATATGTCAGGAAAATTGCTTGAACCTGGGAAACAGGTTGCCTTGCGCCAAGATCCCGCCACTGCACTCCAACCTGGGTGACAGAGCAAGACTCTTTCTCAAAAATTAAAAAAAAAAAAAAAAAAAAAAAAAAAAAAATAAAAAGAAACATGGAAAAAAAAAAAAAAAAAAAAAGAAATTGTAAAACTGGGCTGGGCACGGTGGCTCATGCCTGTAATCGCAGCACTTTGGGAGGCCAAGGCAGGCGTTTCATGAGGTCAGGTGATCAAGACCATCCTGACTAACACAGTGAAACCCCGTCTCTACTAAAAATACAAAAAATTAGCCGAGTGTGGTGGTGGGTGCCTGTAGTCCCAGCTACTCAGGAGGCTGAGGCAGGAGAATGGCGTGAACCTGTGAGGCGGAGCTTGCAGTGAACCGAGATCATGCCACTGCACTCCAGCGTGGGAGACAGAGCAAGACTTTGTCTCAAAAAAAAAAAAAAGGAAAGAAAGAAAAATAAATTTAAAAACTGAAACACATTTTTAAAGGTGCTTTCACTTTTAATGCCTACTTAGAATGTTGTGCTACTGAAATGAAAAATAATATTAAATACAAAAATACCTTTGTTCTGCTACTGACATTAAAAATGTTGATAAGTGTTTAAATGATAACAACAAATATGCTTCTTTATATGGTTTTGTTTTTACAATTGATTTGAAATCTATATATCTTTGTTCAATTATTTATTTTGCAATAATTATATGCTATATACTTTTTAAGGTACTGGTAATATAGCAATAAACAAAACATACTAAGTTCTTTATCTTGATTGGCTTACATTCAAGAAAGACAGAAACTAAGAAAAATAAATACGTCAATTATATAGTAAATTGGATAATGTTAAGGGAAATAATAGAAAATAATCAAGAAAGAGGAGTGAGGATTGACACATAAAATAAGTTAGAGATGTCTTTAGAGAGTAAATGGCAATTGCTCAAAGATGTACAGTTGAGGAAGAATGAAAAATTAGATTTGGTCTAAATATCTTTCAGATAGTAAGTTCTGGAAATACTAAAACCCTGTTCCAGGGCTGCATGCTATGTTCAAGAAAAAAAAAGTGCCAGTTTGACTGAAGCTAAAGGAGAAGGAGAGGTATAAAATATGATGTCACAGAGGATGTTGACTGTGGTGTCTATTTAATTTCTAATTATTACAGTATCTTAGTACTGCTTCCCTTTTATTTCTATATGCATTTCCTAAGTGATCTCATCCAATATCATTCCCTTAAATACCGTGTATATGTCACTAATTCTAAAATGAATTACTTGATTCTAACATATCCATTAACTTCAAATGTTTACATCTGACTAATGTCTTGCTATCTTTATCTAGATATCTAATAGGTATCACAAGATCAAATCAACACTACTAATTCTCCATCTCAAAAAATATTCTATCAAAACATTTTCCTACTTAAATCATCTTTATATAATAAATTATATCTCTATCATTCATGAAGCTAATGCAAAAACAAAACAAGAAAAATAGTAAACATACAACATAAAGAGTCATTTTTGTGTCTTCTTTTTAATTTGGCCTAGAAACGATGACATTACAACAGTAATAAGAACCCCTTGCATTTTGACTTTGATTTTGCCGCAAGAAATTGGAGACCGTGGAGAAATAGACAATTCTTGGGCTATGACAAGAAAAGTACTAGTTGAAACTGTAATATCTAATGTCATAAAATAATAAATGCTAAAAAATAAGAGACCATTTCAAAAGAGAAGCTCTCTTGCAAGGACTAGACAAATATGGCACATTTTGAACACCAAAATAATAACATAGATAAAGTATTATATTCCATTGAATAACATATGTATACACAGTCTGCAATCATAGAAAGTATAAAAGAAAGCATAAAAATAGAGAGGAAGAAAGGAAGGAAGGAGGAGAGAAGCAGTAAAATATCAAAATATATAGTATAATGACAACTAATGAATGCAGAAAAATGCTAGGTTTAGAAAATAAATAAAATTAGTAAAAAAAGAAGACTCAAGTAAGAATTATCAATTAATGCAAAAATATTAAGTGAAAGAATGAACAGCCTGTTTTTAGAATTTCAAATTAGCTTCCTAATAAAATATTATAGTTAATTACACAGGGGAAAAGTATAACTTTTTAGTGGAGAATTTTGGTAAACATCACTTCAGCCAAGTGACCAAAATTAAAGTCAGAAATAGTGGGATAAAGAGACATTGTGTTTCCCAACATAATTCACTGAGAAAGATAAAATGTCACAGATATAACATTTCTGTCACATATAAATGACTTCAATTTAATCATGTCAAAACAGTAAGCAAATCTAGATGAAGGGTCATACTACAAAACATATCACCTGTCCTAGGAAATGTTAACCATAAAAGAAAAAGAAAGATATAAAATTTTCCAGATAAAAGAAAACAAGTGACAAGATAATTAAATGTGATGAATTATCCTGGATTGAATTCTGGATCAGAGGAACTATTACTATACAATACATTTTTGGGCACTACATGAAACTAGAATATGGATTGTACACTAGATTATAATATTGTATCAATATTACATTTCCTGAAGTTGAAAATTTTGGAGGTGTTGTGAATAAGATTGTCTTTTTGTTTAGAAATATAGTTGTGAAGTAGTTAGTAGTAAAGGGTCATGAAGTATGTACATTCTTCTTTTCTTTTTTCTTTTCTTTTTTTTTTTTTTTTTTTTTGAGATGGAGTCTCACATTATGCCCCGGCTGGAGTTCTATGGTGCGATCTCGGTTCACTGTAACCTCTGCCTCCTGGGTTCACGCAATTCTCCTGCCTCAACCTCCTGAGTAGCTGGGAGAACAGGCACACATCACCACACCCATCTAATTTTTTGTATTTTTAGTAGAGATGGAGTTTCACTACGTTGGTCAGACTGGTCTCAAATTCCTGACCTCGTGATCTGCTTCACTCAGCCTCCCAAAGTGCTGGAATTACAGGCGTGAGCCACCACGCCCGGCCGTAAATTATTATTTGCTGATTCAGAAGGCTGAGTGTGTAAAGGAAAAAAAAGACACACAAATTATAAATTTTAATAATAGCTGATTCTGGGTAAAGGATGTAGTTACCTAATTAGTAGTTCTTGGTAAAAGATATATGTGAATTTTTGTACTATTTTCAATGCTTTCGTAATTTGGAAATAAGCTCAAAAAAAAAAAAAAAAAAAACCTTTCATTTAAATGAGGATTCAAAACCTAAAGGAACTAAATATAACTTTCACCTTAAACAACATAAAAAGTATAAACATGCTTTCCATATTGGATAATACACAACGTAATGATTCCTGATACACAAGAAACAAATATGAGCCCAAAGTTTGCTGTATCTTACTGTTTGGAAATAATCTGCAAGTTGAAGTGCCTGTAATTAGCTTCTCTGATACACTTAGTATTTGAATCCTTTCAGTTTTTAGATCTTGGCTCAAAATTTACCTCCTCAATGACATCTTCCTTGAACTTTGTTTCATGACCATAGTATGGCATTAAATGTTCATAGCATTTATCATGATCTGAAGTCATCTTATTAGTTTCTTGATTAATATTTTCATTGTACATATTCATCCTAATATTGTATTATTGACAGGAAAATTAGCTTTTAATGCATTTAAAGCAACATATTTAATAATTTTTCAGTTTCCTCAATGTCTAGAAAATTCCATAACATAAAATAAATACTTAATAATTATACATGGAATGGAAATGCAATTAATTAATTCAGGTGATACAAAATCACTTATATAAATGTAGACATGTTAAAAAAGCATCTGAGTGATTAATACTTAATATCCCACTTAATCTTCACAGCTACCAATGAGAGAGGGACTATTATCCTTCTCATTTTTCCTATGAAGAAACTAAAAAATAACTAGTTTAAATGTTATCCAATGACACTTCTTAGTAAATAGCAAAGGCAGTCTGCCTTGAATTCTGGTTTGAATCTCAGGCACTTAGCCATTATTTAGTACCATTTTACAACTATGTGTCATAAATATGATGCATTTTTAAATTATCAAGAAAAATTTGAGAGTACAAGGAGATATAAAAGCATATTAAACAAAGGAAATTAAAGAAAAATAAGGAATAACACTATTATGACAAGGCACAGGCAAATTCAGGCTCTATAGTTGAAAGTATTAAGATACAGAGGCTTTCATAATTACAAAGGATATTAAAGATTAAAGAGTCAACTGGATATTAAATAAATTGCAATAAAATGTATAATCCATTAAGCAAACATTATATGGACACAAGAGAGGCAAGCTGAAATGTAAGAGATCTGTTCATTTCCTGTTAAATAACTAAAAAAAAAACGTTAATGAGTAGTTACAACTCTGGTGATGGCTTTTGAGTACTTGAAGATGAGTAGAGTACTCTTTGTGATTTTAATCACTTTACAGAAAGATTAACTTCTTCACTTTCCAATATATTGTTATGAGGATCTTAGATATTTTGAAAAACAAAATACTATGCAATCTCAGAATATCACACTTCTACCTTTGGCTGTTTAGATAATATTCTAGAATAGGAAAGAACTAATTTATAATAACAATTTTTATAGTTCCAAATTATTCCCAGTCTTGAGGTGGGTTATAGCCAGCTGGTGATGAAATTGTGTGTTTGATGCAGGAGGAAATATAATTGCATGTGGATATAAATGGGTATTGGATATGGAGGATGAAATTAAAAAGGGGATATTGAAGTAGCTTGAAATCTTTGCCAATGACAACACTGAGTAAGGCTGTTTAATGTTTAATGCTGAATAACAAGTCAATTTTCATTTATTTGCCTTTGGCAATTACAGTAGTCTGAGGCTTCAAAAATGTAATGAGATTTTGAAGAAACTTTTCCAAGCATTTTTAGTAGACAAAGTATTATTTTGGCAGATTTATGTATCAAGAGTCAGAGAAAATATTTGATGTGTGTCAGGAGTTTTGCTCAAAACTGAATTGGTAAAGGAAAATTTATGTACACATTTGCCCCAAAGTGTGAAACATAGTAGGATTATAATGATTCTTCTACTGAAAAATAAGTTAGCAACAATCCCTCACATTCTGGGTAAGGGAAGTTTGCTCTGGTCTTTCTGAGAGTGATTTTTTTTTTTTTTTTTTTTTTGTCTCTAATGGAAAGTGCTAGCACATAAACCAACCCTGCAGGAGAAGAAAGAATAGCGGTGTTGTTGTTGTTGTTTTTGTTTTTGGTTTTGGTTTGTTTGTTTGTTTCACTCCTGTTTCCAGAAAAGTTTCAGAGTTAAAAAAAATATATATATATATTTTGTATCAATATTCTGAGTATAAAGAACAAGGAAGTTCTTGGGGGGTATAATTACAACAATTATTTAAAATTGTCTTGGAAAGCCTATTCCTTTATAATTAAGTTGACTTGCCCTGTGTGTCTTGGGAATTAGGGTTGGTGAAAATGAGTCTCTCCGGTTGATAATGATTGTTCTGATCAGATTATAATGCAAGAGCAGAAGAGATGACATGTTTTAGCATACAGAAAAAAAGACGTGAATTTCTAAGCAGAATAAAGAGGAAGGTTTATCCTAAAACTTTATGCGCCATGATATATTCTGATCATTCTCTTTTTTCTTTTCTTTTTTTTTTTTTTTTGAGATGAAGTCTCACACTGTTGCCTGGCCTAGAATGCAATGCCACAATCTCGCTCACTGCAACCTCCGCCTCCCTGGTTCACACGATTCTCCTGCCTCAGCTTCCCGAGTAACTAGGAAGACAGGTGCACACCACTGCACTTGGCTACTTTTTTGTATTTTTAGTAGAGATGAGGTTTCACTATGTTGGCCAGACTGTCTGATCATTTTCTATAATCTTCAATTTTTATTCTCAAATCAAAGATAAAATATAATGGCCCATTTATTTTAACAACTACTTTGTGCCAATTACCACATGAGGACTTTTCCACATGATATCCAGCAGGATTCTCTCAAAAGCATGAGAGAGATCATGTTATTGGTTGGGTACAGTGGCTCATGCCTGTAGTCCCAGCACTTTGGAAGGTGGAGGTGGGCAAATCACGAGGTCAGGAGATCAAGAGCATCCCGGCCAACATGGTGAAACCCCGTCTCTACTAAAAATACAAAAAATAGCTAAGTGTGGTGGCACACACCTGTAGTCCCAGCTACTCAGGAGGCTGAGGCAGGAGAATAGCTTGAACCTGGGAGGCAGAGGTTGCAGTGAGACAAGATCACGCCACTGCACTCTAGCCTGACAATAGGGCAAGATTCCATTTCAAAAAAAAAAAAAAGAGAGGTTATGTTATTATCACAATTTTCAATGTAAAGAGAGAAGTTCATATAGAATAAGCAAATTGCTTCATACTTGTAGTAACAGTATTAGAGTTTATACCTATCTCTAAGTTTTTTTTGACACAAGGTCCATGCAGTTTATTTTTTACAGCATTATTCTTCCTGCAGTACATACAAAATGTAGCATTGAGTTCTTGCAGAGCTCCAGAAAATGAAACTTTTATAATATTAGTATACATAATTTAAAATAATTAGAACACATTCATTTGGTGCATTTACCACCACCTATTGAACTTAGATACTATTCAGAAAACTCAAAGATTGATCTAGGAAAGGGTATATATTCCTGTAACTAGTATTTAAAGGCTATGATTTTAACCACAGTAGTGAAGTCACCTTGTTTATGTCCAGGGATTACATTGTAATTAGGAAATCATGAGGAAAAGTTTGATATTTTAGCTTCAAGCTTTCAGCCAATTTTCTTATTTGGAAGATCTTGGCAGTGGAAGTTTCTCAGGAAACTTGATCCAAAGAGTTAACTCTTAAAATGTTTTTTCTAGATATATGGAACAAAATATTTTATAAAATAAATAACTTTTCTAAACCAGAAACATTATTGGTGTATAAGTCACTTACCAATATTTAAAAGATGTTAGAAAGATTATGAGGAAAGTTATTGCATTAGTTCATTTTCACACTGCTATAAAGAACTGAGACTGGGTAATTTATGAAGAAAATAGGTTTAATTGACTCACACTTCTGCAGGCTTAACAAGAAGTATGACTTGGGGGTCTCAGTACAACTACAATCATGACAGAAGACAAAAGAGAAGCAAGGCATGTCTTTTCATGGCTAAGGGAGAGAGAGAAAGTAAGGAGGGTAGTGTCACACACTTTTATACCATCAGATTTTATGAGAACTCACTTAATATCACCAGAAGAGCATGGGGAAACCTGTCCCCATAATCTAATTACCTCCCACCTGGCCCCTCCTTCAACACATGGGGGTTAAAGTTCAATAAGAGCTTGGGGTGGAGACACAGAGTCAAACCATATTATTCTGCCCTTGTCACCTCCCAAATCACATGTCCTTATCAAATTTCAAAACACAATCATACCTTCTCAACAATTCCACAGTCTTAACTCATTTCAGTATTAACTCAAAAGTTTAAATCCAAAGTCTCATCTGAGACAAGGCAAGTTCCTTCCACTGATGAGCCTGTAAAATAAAAAACAAGTTAATTACTTCCAAGATACAATTGAGGTACAGGAAGTGGGCAAATGTTCCCATTCCAAAAGGGAGAAATCAGCCAAAACAAAGGAGTTACAGGCCTCATGCAAGTCTAAAACTCAGGAGGGAACGGCATTAAATCTTAAAGTTCCAGAATAATCTCCTTTGACTCCATGTTTCACATTTAGGGCTTGCTGATTCAAGGGATGGGCTACCATGGCCATCAGCAGCTCTGCCCCTGTTACTTTGCTGGGCACAGGCCCTGTGGCTGATTTCATGAGCTAGTGCTGAGTGCCTTCAGCTTTTCCAGGTACCCAGTGCAAGCTGTCAGTGGATCTACCATTCTAGGATCTGGAGGATGGTGGCCCTCTTCTCATAGCTCCCCTAGGCAGTGCCCTAGTGGGGACTCTGTGTGGGGACTCCAACCCCACAATTTCACTCTGCACTACCCTAGTAGTGGTTCTCCATGAGGGCTCCACCCCTGCAGCAGACTTCTGCTTGGACATACAGGTGTTTCCATACATCCCCTAAAATCTGAACAGAGGTTCGCAAACCTCAGTCTTTGCCTTCTGTGCACCTGCATGTCCAACTTCATGTGGAAGCGGCCAAGGTTTGGAACTTACCTCATCTGAAGCAATAGCCTGAGCTGTATGTACCGTGACCCCTTTTAGCCACAGCTGGAGCTGAAATGGCTGAGATAGAGGGCACAATGTTTTGTGGCTGCATAGAGCAGCAGGACCCTGGGCTTGACCCATGAAACCATTTTTTCCACTTAGGCCTCTAAGCCTTTGATGGGAGGGGCTTCTGTAAAGGAGGTCTCTGACATGACATGAAGACATTTTTCCCTATTGTCTTGGCTATAAACATTTGACTTCCCTGTACTTATGCAAATTTCTACATCCAGCTAAATTACTTCCTAGAAAAGTTTTTTCCTACCACATGGTCTGCTTGCAAATTTTTCAAACTTTTGTGTTCTGCTTCCCTTTTAATTATAATTTCCAGTTACGTGTAATCTCTTTGTTCATGCATATAAATGTACACTTTTCAAAATAGCCAGGTCTCATCATGAATGCTCTGATGCTTACAAATTTCTTCTGCCAGATACCCTAAATCATCCATCTCAAGGTCAAAGTACCACAGGCATCTAGGAAAAGGGAACAATGCCACCAGTCTCTTTGCTAAAGCACCTCAAGAGAGACCTTTACTCCAGTTCTTAATAAGTTCCTCATCTCCATCTGAGACTATCTCAGCCCTAGAGTTTATTGTTCATATCACTATCAGCATTTTGGTCAAAACCATTCAATGGCCGGGCACAGTGGCTCATGACTGTAATCCCAACACTTTGTGATGCCAAGGCAGGTGGATCACATGAAGTCAGAAGTTCAAGATCAGCCTGGCCAACATGGTGAAATCCCATCTCTACTAAAAATACAAAAAATTAGTTGAGTGTGGTGGTGGGCACCTGTAATCCCAGCTAACTGGGAGGCTGAGGTAGGAGAACAACTTGAACCCAGGAAGTGGAGGTTGCATTGAGCCAAGATCATGCCATTGCACTCCAGCCTGGGTGACAAGAGTGAAACTCCATCTCAAAACAAAACCAAACAGGCAAAAAAAAAAAAAAAAAAAAAAAAAAAAAAATTCAACAAGTCTCTAGGAAGTGCCAAACTTTTCTAACATATTCCTGTTTTCTACTGATTCCTCCAAACTGTTCCAACCTCTGTCTGTTACCCAGTTCCAAGGTCACTTCCACGTTTTCAGGTGTCTTCATAGCAGTGACCCTCTCTCCAGGTGTTAATTTTCTGCATTAGTCTATTTACACACTGCTACAAAGAGCTCCTTGAGACTGGATAATTTCTGAATAAAAGAGGTTTAATTGACTCACAGTTCTGCAGGCTTAACAGGAAGCATGACTTCAGGGTCTTAGGAAACTTACAATCATAAATGGAAGGTGAGGGGGAAGCAAGGCATGCTTTCCCATGGCAGTAGGAGAGAGAGAGGGAGTATGAGGGGGGAGGTGCCACACACTTTTAAACCATCAGATATCGTGAACGCTCACTCACTATCATGAAAACAGCATGGAGAAATCTGTTCCCATAATCCAATCACCTCCCACCATGCTCCTCCTTTAACACATAGGAATTACAATTCAACAAAAGATTTGGGTGGGGGACACAGCCAAACCATATCAGTTACTAACAGTAAACATAATTTGTTTCAAACTAGACTCATTTGAGTAAAGATAAAAACAAAAATATCTTTACTGCATATCCACATTGGATCCAGCGGATATTCAGCATCTGCATCAAATGAATTATATATTACTGTTAGTGAAATGTTCTGCCAAATGTCTGTAAGAAAAAGTGCTGAAACTTGAATTTTAAAATGTTTCATCTTAAATATTATGTTTTATATAAACACATAAGAATAATTTACAATAAAGAAATTAATAGTCCTATGTACAGTTTTAGAGGAATAACTACATTGTCAAATAAGATTAACATAGCTATAGGTTTTCTTCAAGATTCAGACTCAAGTATCCAATTAAAGCAGACTCATTGGAAGAGATTCATTAGCTCTAGAGTACCTAAAGGCAAAAGACATGAAAACAGAACTATGAAGAGCAGAGCTACTGTAACAGTATGTAGCTAGTCAGGCACGACATGGCAGAAGTGGGTTCCCCCCAATACACACACGCAACAGGAATGTCAGGTGACCAGCAGTTGATGGGCAGGCAATAATAATTGGTCACAGCCAGAACAAGGGAAAGTAGTTGTCTCTCAATAGATAGAAAGCACCTGAAGCTGGTGATTAGCAGCTTTCTGACCTTAGGGTGAGTGAACTCAAGCATGCATATTCAGAGGCAAAGTGGCAGAGTTTAACTGGTATATTACCTTCCTCTAGGAATGAAAACTAGTATGGGAAGAACACTTCAAGTCATCATGCTTAGAACTCCAGTAAAGACACTGCACACGCTCCCTGCCAAGTTTTAGCAGGCCACTGTGCATACAGACAGCCCACCCCAAGGGAAGAATCAGTGGAGAGGGGATTGCTGTGACACTACACTCTTTTAAACCAAGACTATTCACAAGAAGACTATACACAGTCTTTATTTAAAAGAATATAGTGTTGTCACAGCAACTCTAGAAACTTTTCCTGCAAAAGTTGTTAACTATTAGGAAATGACTGGGCATGAGCAAGGTGACATGCTTACTGTGGTTAAAATCACAGTGTTTAAATAGTAATGAAGTAATGCATTCCCTTGTCTTAACCAATATTTTACTCCGAGTTGTGTGAATGTTATTTTCAAGTGCAATACATCTTATTATATTGGAATTATATATTAGATTAGTCTTATCAAGAAAATATACCTTTTGAACACTAAAATTGAGTGAGAAAATTCATTTCTGTTCTCAGATTTGATATCTATTTTTAAAAATACCCTAATATTTTATAAATATATCTGCTTCTGATGCCATCTAACGTTTTACATTTACTCAAATCTTCTCATCAAAGAGTAACTGCTCCCCTACCATCTCTATTAAGTAGAGCAAAAACTTAAAATGCACTTTTTGGTATAGGCACCCTGGGTTATTCACTTCCACATTGAGAAGAAATACTTCACATAGTAGCTACTTTAAAGGGCACAAATAAAATTTAGAGAAAACCCAGACCAAATAACAGCTTAAAATTCACACTGGTCTTGCTTAGCCTTAATCAGCAAAATTCCAGAGACTTGCAAGGGGGAAAAGGAAAGAAAGGATTTTTTTTTCCCTTCAGTATGCCACTCTGCTTTTGTAATTGTTACAAAACATTTATTTGTAATGAGAAATACCAGTTAGAAGCATGGGCTCTTCACACTGGCCCATCAGCACAGTATCTTCAGAGAAAATATGGATAATAAAAAAAATAGAAATGAAATCAGAATCAGTTCGATGAATTAGAATCATAGATCCCCTATGAGTTCGTTCTTTTGTATACATGTGTTCTTTTGTTTTGTTTTTTAATTTGTGCTTTTAAAAAGTTTATTATTAATTTTTTTGTGGGTACAGGCATACATATAGTAGGTATACATGTTTATAGGGTTTATGAGCTATTTTGATCCAGGTAAACAATGTGTAAGAATTACTTCAGAGTGGCCGAGTGCAGTGGCTCACGCCTGTGATCCCAGAACTTTGGGAGGTTGAGGCAAGTGGATCACGAGATCAGGAGTTTGAGACCAGCCTGACCAACATGGTGAAACCCCGTTTCTACTAAAAATACAAAAAGTAGCCAGGCACGGTGGCACACGCCTGTAATTCCAGCTACTCAGGAGGTTGAGGCAAGAGAATTGCTTCAATCCAGGAGGCAAAAGTTGCTGTGAGCTGAGATTGCGCCACAGCACTCCAGCCTGGGTGACAGAGCGAGACTATGTCTTAAAAAAAGAAGAAGAAGAAAAAAAGAAGATTACTTCAGAGTAAATGAGGTATATCCGTCACCTCAAGCATTTAGCCTTTGTGTTACAAGCAATCTAATTACACATCTTTAGTTATTTGAAACTGTACAATTAAATTGTTATTGACTACAGATGCCCTGCTGTGCTATTGAGTACTAGATCTTGTTCATTTTTTTCTGACTAAATGTTCATAGCCATCGACCATCCCCACTTTCCCATGCCCTCCCACTACCATTGTTCTCTGGTAATCATCATTGTGCTATCTCCATGAATTCGGTTGCTTTTTCAGCTGCCACAAATTAGTGAGACTGCGAAGTTTGTCTTTCTGTGCCTGGCTTATTTCACTTAACATAATAACCTTCGCTTGATTCATACTATTTCAAATGACAAGATCTTATCTTTTTTGTGACTGAAGAGTACTCCATTGTGTATATGTACTATATTTTATCTATCCATTCATCTGTTGATGCACACTTAATTTGCTTCCAACTTTTGACTACTGTGAATAGTACCACAATAAACATGAAATTTTTTTTGTATTCTAATTTCAATTCTTTTGAGTATACTCTTAGCAGTGGGATTTCTGGATTATATAAAGCTCTATTTTTAGTTTTTGAGAAACCTTCAAACTGTTTTCAATAGCAATTGTCCTATTCGGCATTTCCACCAATAGTGTACAGGAATTTCCTTTTCTCCACATCCTTGCCAGCATTTGTTATTGCCTGTTTTTTGGGTAAAAGCCATTTTAAGTGGGTGAGGTGACAGGTTTCTGTAGTTTTGATTTGCATTTCTCTGATGATCAGTGATGTTGAGCAGCTTTTTATAGATCTGCTTTCCATTTGTATGTCTTCTTTTGAGAAATGTTTATTCAGATCTTTTGCCCATGTTTTAATCAATTAATTGATTTTTCCTATAGAGTCGTTTGAGCTCCTTATATATTTATTAATTTCTTGTCAGATGGTTAGTTTGTAAAATATTTTCTTCTGGTCTGTAGATTGTCTCATCACTTTGGTGATTGTTCCCTTTGCTATTCAGAAGCTTTTTAACTTACTTTAATCCTACTTGCCCATTTTTGCTTTGGTTGCCTGTGCTTCTGGGGTGTAACTCAATAAACCTTTGCCTAGGCAAATATACTGGACAGCTTTTCCAATATTTTCTTTTAGGAGAGTCATAGTTTGGAGTCGTAGATTTAAATCTTTAATCCACTTTGATTAGATTTTTGTATATGGTGAGAGATAGGAGTATAGTTTCATTCTACTGCATATGAATATCAAGTTTTCCCAGCAGTATTTATTAAAGAGAGTATCTTTTCCTCTATGTATGCTTTTGGCAACTTTGTCCAAAAAAGGTCCACTGTAGATGTATAGGTGCTTTTTTTTTTTTTTTCTGAGTTCTCTATTCTCTTCCATTGGTCCACGTATCTGTATTCATGCCAATATTATGCTGCTTTAGTTACTATAGCTCCATAGTATAATTTGAAGTCAGATAAGATGATTTCTCCAATTTTGCTCTTTTATCTTTGACTATTCTGGCTCTTTTATGGTCCCATATAAACTGTAGAATCTTTTTTTCTATTTATGTGTAGAGTATCATTGGTATTTTAATAGGGATTGCATTGAATATGTAGATTGTCTGGGGTTAGTATGGACATTTTAACAAAATTGATTATTACAATTCATGAACATGGAATATTCTTCTATTTTGTTGTGTGTCCTTTTGAATTTCTTTCATCAGTGTTATATAGTTTTCCTTACAAAGATATTTTACTTTTTTACATTAGTTCCTAGGTACTTAATTTTACTTGTAGCTATTGTAAGTGCAATTACTTTCTTGTTTTTTGTTTTTTGTTTTTTTTTTCCCCTCAGGTTGTTCACTCCTTTAGTTGTTGGTGGTGGTGTTCTTTTTTTTTTTTTTTTTTTGAGACAGAGTGTGGCTCTGTCGCCCAGGCTGGAGTGCAGTGGCCAGATCTCAGCTCACTGCAAGCTCCGCCTCCCGGGTTCACGCCATTCTCCTGCCTCAGCCTCCCGAGTAGCTGGGACTACAGGCGCCTGCCACCTCGCCCGGCTAGTTTTTTGTATTTTTTAGTAGAGACAGGGTTTCACCATGTTAGCCAGGATGGTCTCGATCTCCTGACCTCGTGATCCGCCCGTCTCGGCCTCCCAAAGTGCTGGGATTACAGGCTTGAGCCACCGCGCCCGGCCGCAGTGGTGGTGTTCTTGTTGTTGTTGAGACAAAGTCTTGCTCTGTCGCCCAGGCTGGAGTGCAGTGACGCAATCTCGGCTCACTGCAATCTTTGCCTCCCAGGTTCAAGTGATTCTCCTGCCTCAGTCTTCCAAGTAGCTGGTATTACAGGCGCCCACCACCATGCTCAGCTAATTATGTATCTTCAGTAGAGATGGGGTTTCGCCCTGTTGCCAGGCTAGTCTCTAACCCCTGACCACAGGTGATTTTGCCCACCTCGGTCTCCCAAAGTGTGTTCACTCTTGGCATATAGAAATGCTACCAAATTTTGTATATTGATTTTGTATGCTGTAAGTTTACTCAATTTGTTTATCAGTTCTTTTTTTTTTTTTTTTTTTGAACGGGGTTTTCTTTTTTTCCCCGGGTTGTTTTTTTTTTCCCCCTCTTCGGGCTCACTGCAAGCTCTGCCTCCCGGGTTTACGCCATTCTCCTGCCTCAGCCTCCCGAGTAGCTGGGACTGCAGGCGCCCGCCACCTCGCCCGGCTAGTTTTTTGTATTTTTTAGTAGAGACGGGGTTTCACGGGGTTAGCCAGGATGGTCTCGATCTCCTGACCTCGTGATCCGCCCGTCTCGGCCTCCCAAAGTGCTGGGATTACAGGCTTGAGCCACCGCGCCCGGCCTGTTTATCAGTTCTAATAGTTTTGTGCTTGCTGTTCTTTAGGTTTTCATCAATATAAGATTATGATATCTGCGAACAAGGAAAATTTGATTTCTTCCTTTCTAATTTGGATGTGTTTATTTCTTTCTCTTGTCCGATTGTACTAGTTAGGATTTCCAGTACTATATTAAACAACAATGATAAAAATGGGTATTCTTATATTTTAAATAAATAGCATCCAGTTTTTGTTCATTCATTAGGATATTAGCTGATGATACATCATATGTACCTTCTGTAATGTTGAGGTCTATTTTTTCTAGTCCTGGTTTTTTGAGTGATTTTATTTTAAAGAGATGTTAAATTTTATAAAATGCTTTTTTAGCATGAATTTGAATTATTGTATTTTTTTCTCCCATTTTGCTCACATGATGTATTACACTGATGAATTTGAATATATGAACCATTTTTGCAAACCTGAGATAAATCCCTCTTGGTCATGATGAATAATCTTTTAAATGTATTGTTGAATTTGATTTGCTAATAATTTGTTGAGGATTATTGTGTCAATGTTTATCAGATACATTAGCCTATCATTTTCTTTCTTTTTTTTTTTTTGGAGGGTGGAGTGGGGAGGGAGTCTCACTCTGTTGCAAGGCTGGAGTTCAGTGGTGCAATCTCTGCTCACTGCAACCTCCACCTCCCAGGTTCAAGTGATTCTCCTGCCTCAGCCTCCCGAGTACCTGGGACTACAAGTGAGCACCACCATGCCGGGCTAATTTTTGTATTTTTAGTAGAGATGGTGTTTCACCATGTTGGCCAGGGTGGTCTAAATCTCTTGACTTCGTGATCCACCCGCCTCAGCCTCCCACTGCAGGCATAAGCCACCACTGCAGAGTCATTTTTATTTTTTTAAATATGTCTTTCGTTTTGGCATCAGGACAATACTGGCTTCAAATAATTAGTTTGGAAGTATGCCTGTAGCCTTTTTTGGAATCATTTGAGTAGGACTATTATTAGTTCTTTAAATGTTTGGTTTCCCTATTTATTGATATATGGCTGCTCATAGTAGCCTCTAATGGTCGTTTTAATTTCTATGATAACGAATGTATTGTTTCTTTTTTCATCTCTGATTTAATTTATTTGGATCTTTCTTCTCATTTTATTTATTAGTTTAGTTAAAGGTTTGTGTTTTGTTTATGTTTTAAAAACAACTTTTCAACTTTTAATTTTGTTGGTATTTTTTATAATTTTCTTGCTTTCAATTTCATGTATTTGCACTTGGATGTTTATTATTTTATTTTTACTACTGATTTTTGGTTTGGTTTGCTATTCCTTTTCCAGTTCTTTAAGATGCATTTGGTAGGTTGTTATTTAAAGTTTTTCTTCTCTTTCGATGTAGGCATCTATAGCTATAAGCTTACCTCTTAATCCTTTTGCTGAATCCCATAGGTTTTGATACATTGTGTTTGCATCACCATTTGTTTCAAGAAATATTTTAATTTCCTTCTTAATTTCTTCATTTACCCACTGGTCATTCAGCAACATATCGTTTAATTACCATTTGTTTATGGTTCCCAAAATTTCTTTTGTTATTGATTTCTAGTTTTATTCCATTTTAGTCAGAAACAATGCTGGATGTATTTTTTTTTTTATTTTTATTTTTATTTTTTTTTTGTGCTCTAAGGTTTGTTTTGTAGCAAAATATGTGGTCTATTCTTGAGAAGGATCCATGTGCTCATGTGAAGAATGTGTATTCTGAAGCCATTGGATGAAATGCTCTCTAAATATCTATTTGGTGCCTATGGTCTACGTTGTTGATTAAGTTTGCTGTTTCTTTGCTGATTTTCTGTTTGGATCATCTGTCTAATGTTATAAATTAGGTGTTTTAGTCTCTGGTTATTATTGTATTGTGGTCTGTCTCTCTCCTTATCAATAATAATACTTGCTTTTTAAATCTAAGTGTTCCACTTTTGGGTACATGTGTATTGTAAACTCTCATATTCTCTTTATTCTCTTGCTGAGTTGACCTTATATCATTATATAATTAACTTATTTGTCTTTTTTTTTTTTTTTTTTTTTTTTTGTCTTAAAGTCTGTTTTACCTGATACAAGTATAGCTACTCCTTCTCTTGGTTTTCATTTATGTGGAATATATGTTTCTATCTTTGCTTTCAGTCTAAGTGTGTGTTTCTAGGTAAAGTATATTTCTTGTCAGTAACAGAGTGCTGTTTTTAAATATGTTTAGAAACTCTAGGTATTTTGATTGTACAGTTTAGTATGTTTACATTCAATGCTATCACTGATAAATAAGAACTTATTTCTGCCATTTTGTTATTTGTTTTCTGGTTGTGTTGTGGTGTTCTCTTTCTTCTTTACTTGCTTCCTGTCTTCCTTTTAGTAAAGGTGGCTTTCTTTGGTAGTATGTTTAAATTTCTTGCTTCTTATTTTTTGTGTATCTATTGTATGTTTTTAGATTTGAGGTCACCATGAAGCTTTCAAATAATACAGCCTATTATTTTAAAATAATAACAACACTAATTTTATAAACAAACAAACAAAAAAGAATAAAAACTCTGTACTTTAACCTCATCTCCCCGTTTTTTGACTTTATGTTGTTTTTATTTATATTTTATTGCCCTATGTCTTGAAAAGTTGTAGTTAATATTTTTGATTGGCTCATTATTTATTCTTTCTACTTAAGATATGAATAGTTTCCACAAAATTACAGTTTTTTTTCTTGTGCTTTTCTGTGTATTTATTTTTACCACTGAGCTTTGTACCCTCAGATAATTTCTCATGGTTCATCAACATCTCTTTGTTTCAAATAAAGTCCCCTTTACTTTTTCCTCTGTTTTTTTTTTTTTTTTTTTTTTTTTTCCAAGCAGGAGTCTCTCCCCATAGCCACCACAGCTGAGAATGTGCCGAGTCTTGCCTAAAGTCAACAACTCTAGAGTCCCATTCAAGACCCACAGTATACTGGTAACATTTATTAAGGGTCCAAGGGTTCTCTAGTCAACTTGTGATGGGTCCTGTCCTTTTCTTCAAAAAAAAAAGAAAAAAAGAAAAAATAGCATGTTCTTCTCTTGACATGGATGTGTCTAGAAATATAGTCTAGGAGCTTGGGTATTGAAAGGGGGACTCAGGACTGATTGATGCCATATCAAACATACTGTGGCTGAGCCAGTATTCAAGATATAAGATAAAAGCGTCTTTACTCTTTCCTCTTCTTTCCTCAAGGGGAAGGAATGGGTCCCTTTTGGAGAATGAGCTTTGCAGCCTAAAATTAGGAAAGATGTGGCACAAGCACTCCCTTAGCCACCTTGGCTGGTATCTCAGTATATTGCAGTCCCTCCAAGTTCACTGGCTTGGTGCCCAGTTCTGCACTAGGATTTGACAAGGAGTTGCAGTCCTTGTGGCCTTAACTGCCTTTCTCACTTATTTAGGGGCCCAGAGCAGTTTATCCCATGGTTGTGAGGTTTGTCAGAGCTCAATTTCCAAACACTGAGATGGGCAATTCACCTCTGACTAGGACTGGTTTAAATACTCCCTCCATGTGTGGGTGTTAGCTGAGTTTAGCCTGATTTTGCCTTCTGCTGTAACAGAGTAGCACTGAGTTCAGTACAATGTTTTACAATTGCTGCCCTCTACCTCTCTCAAGTGCACAGATTCTCTCTCTCTGTACCACATAGCCACTGCTGGGGGATGGAGGAGAGGTGACATTGGATATTAGAGAATGTCTTTTCTACCTTTATCAATGCCTCTTTCAGTGATTTAAAGTTAAAACTAGGTACTATGAGTGTTCACCTAACTACTTTTTTCTTATTAAAGTGTTTTTATGTATAGATAGTTGTTAAATTTGCATCCTTGTTAGGTGAACAATCAATGGAGCCTTCTATTTGTCATCTTGTTACAATGCTGTCTATTTTCTAGATCTTGTAGGAATCCTTCATTCTTTTGTATTCTTGTTTCTTTTGTTTCCTCTGTATTTTCAAATAATCTGTCTTTAAATTCGCTAATTCTTTCTTCTTCTTGAACAATTTTACTATTAAGAGACTCCAATGCAGTGTGTCAATTGCATTTTTCGACTCTACAATTTCTGCTTAAATATTTTTAATTTCACCTTCTTCTAGAAATTTATCTAGAATTTGAATTTCTTCTCTATGCTATCTTGAATTTCTTTGAGTTTCCTCAAAATAGCTATTATGAATTTCGGTCTGAGAGGTTACATAGATATGATTCTCTAGAATTGGCCCTGGTGCTTTGTTTGTTTCATAAGGTCGTGCTTTCTTGGATGGTCTTGATGCTTGTGGATATTCTTCAGTGTCTGAGCTTTGACAAATTCGATATTTATTGTAGTATTTCCCATCTGGACTTGTTTGTAGCATTCTTCTTGGGAAGGCTTTCCAGGAAGTCAAGGCGACTTGGGTGTTGAAATCCTTATTTTTGGTTACTGAAGCCACATCTGCACTAAGGAGTACCCCAAGCTCAGTAGTGCTGTAGATCTGGCAGACTTGTCGAGGTGCTAACTTGTTGGTCATGGATAAGATCTAATCCAGAAGAATTCTCTTGATTACCAGGAAGAGATTCACATTCTCTTTCCATGCTTTTTCCCAAACAAATAGAGTGTCTGTCTGTTCTGAGCTGTCTGGACCTGTGGCAACAGGTGCCAGAGGACCATTGTGGCCACTGCCATTGGGACTTCACCAGTTTAGACCTGAAACCAGCACAGCATTGAGTCTAGTGGAAGGTCAACTATAACCACTACCTGGCTACCATCTGTATTCGCTCAAGACCCTAGGGCTCTACAATCATCAGGTGGCAAAGTTAGCTACTCTTTTTTCCTTCTCTTCAAAGTAGTGAGTTCCTCTTGGCCCCATGGAGGTCCGGTGATGTTTTCTGGGAGCCAGGGCCTAGAGTCTGAAATCTTCGAAATCCACTTGGTACATTATTCTACTGCGACACAGCTGGTACCAAAATCACAAAACAAAGTCTCCCTAATTCTTCACTCCACTTTTTTTCAGGCAGAGGAGTGTCTCCTTATGCCCATCACCACCACAGACCTGCAGAGTGTACTTCCAGGATACGAGCAATGTTCACATAAAGCCCAAAGGCTCCTCAGTCAGCTTATCATAATTGCTCCCAGGCCTGGGACTCACCCTTCAAAACATGGGCTTCCCTCTAGCAAAGGATAAGTCGAGAGATGCTGGCCAAGATCCAAAGTCAGGAATCAGATACCCTAAGATCCCTCAGTTTGCTCTTCCCTACTGTAGCTGAGCTGGTACCTAGGCTGCTTTTTGGTTCTTATGATGGTGCTTTTCTGTGTAGATAGCTGTCAAATTTGCTTTTGCTACAGTATGGATGATTGGTGGAGGCTCTATTTAGCCATCTTTCCCCACCTCTACCAAATTGTCTTTATGATATGCTGTTGTTTATGGTTTACTAGTATTTTGTTGAAGATTTTTTAAAGTCTATTTTCATCAGGAACATTGGCCTGGAATTTTTTGTTGTTATGTTCTTGCTCGATTTCAGTGTCAGGTGACACTGGTTTCATAGAATTAGTTAGCAGGAGTTTAGGAGGATTGCTCCCAAATTTTTTGGAATGGTTTTATTAAGATTAGTATTATCTCTTCTTTGTGTATAATGGTAAATTTGACTATGAGTTCATCTAGTACTGAGCATTTGTTTCTTGGTAAGTTTTTTATTTCTGATTTTATTTCATGGTCTGTTCAGAGTTTCTATCTCTTCTTGGTTCAGTCTTTAAAATGCATTCATTTCCTTTAGGTTTTCTTGTTTGTGCAGATAGAGATCTGTTTATAATAATCTCTAATTACCTTTGATAATTCTGTTGTATCAGTTTTGATGTTACCTTTATCATTTCTGAGTATGCTTATTTCAGTCTTCTCCTTTTTCTTCATTAAACTAGGTAGCCATCTATAGATTTTGATTACCCTTTGAAAGAACCAAGTGATTTTTGTTTTGTTGATTTTTTGTATCATTTCTTGTTTGAGTGTTTGGTCTCCATCTTATTTAGCTTTCCTCTGTTGTGATCTTTGTTATTTTATTTCTTCAGCTAGCTTTAGATTTCATTGGTTCTTGCTTTTCTATTTTCCTGAGGTGTGATATTAGTTTGTTAATCCGACATCTTTCAATTATTTTGTTTTAGGCATTTAATACTGTAAACTTTCCTCTTAGGATTGCTTTTGTTCTATCCCAGTTGTTTTCGTATGTTGTACCTCTATTTTCATCCATTTCCAAAAATTTTTGGATTTCTGCTTTAATTTCATTGTACGATAGTCATTCAGGAGCAAGTTGTTTAGTCTCCATGTAATTGTGTATCTTTAAGAGTTCCTCTTTGTGGCCGAGTGCGGTGGCTCATGCCTTAATCCCAGCACTTTGGGAGGCCGACAGAGGCGCATCACAAGGTAAGGAGATTGAGACCATCCTGGCTAACAGGTGAAACCCCATCTCTACTGAAAATACAAACAATTAGCCAGGCATAGTGGTGGGCACCTGCAGTCCCACTTACTCAGGAGGCTGAGGCAGGAGAATGGCATGAACTTGGGAGGCGGAGCTTGCAGTGAGCCGAGATCATGCCACTGCACTCCAGTCTGGGAGACAGAGGGAGACTCCTCAAACAAAAAAAAAAAAAAAAAAAAAAAGAGTTCTTCTTTGTGTTGATAGTCTAAGTTTATTCTACTGTGTTCTGACAAGTTTCTTGATATGATTTAAATTTTTTACAACTTTGTTGAGACTTGCTTTATAGCTAAGTACATGGTCAATTTTGAATAATGTTCCATGCACCAATGAGGAAAATGTATATTCTGAGGCAGTTGGGCAAAATAGTCTGGAAATTCCTATTAACTCTATTCAGCCTAGAGTCTAGTTTAAGTCCAAGGTTTCTTTGTTGACTTTCTGCCTTGATTACCTGTCTAGTGTTGTCAGTAGTGTGTTGAAGTCCCCCACTATTATTGTAATACTATCAATCTATATTCTTAGGTCTAATAATATTTTTTATAATCTGGCTGCTGTGTTCTTGGGTGTTTATATATTTAGGATAGTTAAATCTTCTTTTTATATTGATTCTTTATCATACATTGCCATTCTTCATCTTTTTAAAATATGGTTGACTTAAAGATTTTTTCATCTTGTATAAGAATGGCTACTTCTGCTTGCTTTTGCTTTGTGTAATGTTTCTTTTCCTGTTCCTTTTGTAAGTGTCTTCTGTAATTAGGCAGGGCTCTGGTAGGAAGCAGATGTTGGGTCTAATTTTTTAATTCAACTTGATGGTCATATCTTTCACAAAGAGCCTTTTACATTCTAGATTTGTATTGATATGTCAGGTTTTGTTGCTATCATAATTTGGTAGCTTGTTGTCTTGCAGTCTCAATTGTGTAATTGTGTTAGGGGTCTGTGAGCTTTCTACTTATGTGTGCTTTTATTATGGCAAGTGGTATGGTTTGGATGTGTATTCCCTCTAAATATCTATTAAAATGTGACCTCTGATGTTGAGAGTGGGCCTAATGGAAAGTAGCTGGGTCACAGGGGTAAATTATTTATGAATGGCTTGTTGCCTGTATTAGTTCATTTTCATGCTGCTGATAAAGACATACCCAAGACTGGACAACTCATACAGAAAAATGGGATTAACAGACTCATAGCTCTGCTTGACTGGGGAGGCCTCACAATCATGGAAGAAAATGAAAAGCACATCTTACATGATGGCAGACAAGAGAGAAAATGAGAGCCAAGTATCTCTTGATCTTAAGATATCTTGTGAGACTTATTTACTACCATGAGAAAAGTATGTAGGAACTGCCCCAGGATTCAATTATCTCCCACCAGGTCTCTATCACAACACATGGGAATTATAGGAACTACAATTCAAGATGAGATTTGGGTGGAGACACAGCCAAGCCATATCATTCCACACTTGGCCCCTCCCAATTTTCATGTCCTCACATATCAAAACTAATCATGCCTTTCTAACAGTCCCCAAAAGTCTTACCTCATTTCAGCATTAACTAAAAAGTCCACAGCCCAAAGTCTCATTCAAGACAACGTAGGTCCCTTCCACCTGTGAGCCTGTAAAATCAAAAGCAAGTTAGTTACTTTCTAGATACAATGCAGGTACAGGCATTGGATAAATACACTAATCCAAATGGGAGAAATGGGCCAAAATAAAAGGGCTAAAGGCCCCATGAAGGTTTAAAATCTAGCAGGGTAGTCAAATCTTAAAGTTGCAACAAAATCTCTCTTGACTCCTTGTCTCATATCCAGGCCACACTGATACAAGAGGTGGTTTCCCATGGTCTTGGGCAGCTCCGCCCCTGTGGTTTTGAGTGTCTGCAACTTTTCCAGGTGCACATGAAAGTTGCTGGTGGATTTACCATCTGGGATCTGGAGGATGATGTCTGTCTTCTCACAGCTCCACTATCATGTGCCCCAGTGGGGACTCTGTGTGAGGGCTTCCACCCCGCATTTCCCTTCAGCACTGCCCTAGCAGGGATTCTTCCTGAGGACCCCACCACTGCATCAAACTTCTGCCTGGACATCCAGGCATTTCCATACATTTGCTTGAAATCCAGGCAGAAGTTCCCAAACCTCAGTTTTTGACTTCAGTATACCCACAGGCTTAACACCATGTAGAAGCTGCCAAGGTTTGGGGTGTGCATCCTCTAAAGCCATGACCTGAGCTGTACCTTGGCCACTTTTAGCCATGGCTAAGGCAGCTGGGATGCAGGGCACCATGTCTCTAGGCTGCACACAGCAGGGGTGCCCTGGGCCCAGTCCACGGAACAATATTTTTCTCCTAGGCCTCCAGGCCTGTGATGGGAAGGGCTGCCACAAAAGTGTCTGATATTCCCTGGAGATATTTTCCCTTTTGCATTAGTGATTAACATTTGGCTCCTTATTACTTATGCAAATTTCTGTAGCTGGCTTGAATTTCTCCTCAGAAAATAGGATATTCTTTTCTATCGCATCATCAGGGTGCAAATTTTCCAAGCTTTTATGCTCCGTTTTCCTTTTAAAACTAAATGCTCTTAACAGCACACAAGTTACCTCTTGAATGTGCTGCTGCTGAGAAATTTCTTCCTCCAGATATCCTAAATCATCTCCCTCAAGCTCAATGTTCCACAGATCTCTAGGGAAGTGGCAAAATGCTGCCAGCCTCTTTGCTAAAACATAGCAAGAGTCACCTTTAATCCAGTTACCAATAAGTTCCTCATCTCTGTCTGAGACCATCTTATCCTCTATTTCGTTGTATATATCATTATCAGTACTCTGTTCAAAACCATTCAAGTCTCTAGAAAGTTCCAAATGTTTCCATATTTTTCTATCTTCTGCTGAGCCCTCCAAACCGTTCCAACCTCTGCTTGTTAGCCAGTCCCAAAGTCACTGCCATATTTTCCATTATCTTTACAGCAGCACTCCACTACCTAGTACCAAATTACTGCATTAGTTTGTTTTCACACTGCTGATAAAGACATACCCGAGACTGGGTAATACATAAATAATTAAAAAAAAAAAAAAAAGTAAAAAAAAAAAAGAGGTTTAATGGATTCACAGTTCCATGTGGCTGGGGAGGCCTCACAATCATGGCATAAGGTGAAAGGCACATCTTACATGATGGCCGTCAAGAAAAAATGAGAGCCATGTGAAAGGGATTTCCCCTTATTAAACCATCAGATCTCATGAGACTTATTTACTACTACAAGAACAGTATGGGGGAACTGCCTCCATGATTCAATTATCTCCCACCAGGTCTCTCTCACAACACATGAGAATTATAGGAGCTATAATTCAAGATGAGATTTGGATGGGGACAGAGCCAAACCTTATCATTGCCATTTCCATGGTTATGAGTAAGTTATTGCTGTGGTAGCTTGCATGATACCTCGTTGTTTTAAGGGGCTTGGCACATTCTCCTCTTTCTCTTACTCTCCCTCTCACCATGTGAAACTCTAGCTCCCTTTCCCCTTCTTGCCATGAATGTAAGTTTCCCGAGACACTCACCAGAAGCAGATGCTGGTCCTATGCTTTGTGTAGTCTGAAGAACTATTATCCAAATACACCTATTTTCTTTATAAATCACCTAGTCTCATGTGTTCTTCATGGCAATCCAAAATTGACTAACACAGCAAGTATTATCTTTTAGTTTCCATATTTAGAACTCCTTTGAGCATTTCTTGTAAGGCTGGTTTTGTGGTGATTGATTTAGTTGCACTTTGGTCCCATGCCAATAGAATTGGGGTCTGTTGTGGGCAAATGAGTATATACAAGCCCTGCTTTCTCCCAGCCTGGCAGACTGAAACAGCTGCAGCTACTCGGGGCAGAACACAGAATGTTGCGTAATGGACAACAAGTGTTACATTTTGCTGCAGCTGCACAGCACCCTGAAACTTTTCCAGCTTTATGTGGACTTAAGTAGTTCCTCTGCATGTTCTCTATGCAGCTTCTCCTACAGTCCACACATCTTTAGGGGTTGTGGGAACTCTTGTAACTTGGATCTCAGAGGTCCTTGGCAGGAATGTGATGCCCTGAGATTCCTTCACTCACGCCTTTCTTGGATCCTGTCTGTGTCTGGGGGCCAGTTCTGGCACCCAGCAGCACAGAACAGGCAATTCCACCTCCTTCTTCAACACTAGTGTCTCTCATCACCTATTTCATTTTAGTGTTTTCTCTCCAAAAATAAAGACCTGCTTAAACTGTGAATGCTTACTTGATATTCTGGTTTCTTTCTTTAGAAGAGGTGCATCCCAGCTGTATCTAGGCTTCCATCTTTTAATCTTTTTCCCACTCATAAAATTTTATAAGGACAAAACAAATATTTGCATCTTGTAGCCTTTCATATTTCGTTACATAAACATTTAATATTTCTTTTGGTTTTGATTTTGCTCTATTTTGTTTATTTTATCTTTGTTTTCGTAACAGATACTCAGGCCTATGTACCATGAGACTTGGCCAGTAGACAAATTGTCTCTCCTTTTCCAAAACAATTCTAAAAGTAAGTTGTCCTTATGAGGTAAAGTTTACTGCCTGTTTTTCTCATCTGTAGTATTAGGTACTATAGATATATAAATGAAGAGTTTTTGATTAGTAGGGATATAATCTTGTGACAATTCTGAAATTT